>NC_056743.1:1206591891-1206874391 GCF_019279795.1 Protopterus annectens
ACTTTTACTGCTTGGGCAAGGTTCCTGTGGATGTTAACTTGTATCTAGTTTTTTTGTTCCCATTACCTGGTGTGCGCATGGTTGTAACCCTCCCTCAAAACCGTAACACCTTTAGTTTTGCAGCCATGTTTGGATGGATTTGGATCAGGGTGATTGCAGTTTACAGGTCTCCTTTTTGCTGGGATTTATGTAAGACCCCTAAAGTGGGAAGGATGAAAGTTTAAAAATAAAACATCCTTCATGAAAGGTCTGAGGTGGAAGATTGTGTATGTGGTTATGCTGATAAGAACTGGAAATTCCTATGTTAACACTAATGTACAGTAGACAGTTTATTGGACTGTGCTGTAGAAGCTGAATCTGTGGACAGGTTTACTGGCTGTGTAAAGTAGGGCTCACTAGTGTTGGATTAAAGTACTTAAATAATGTTGTAGGTGGAAAACTGTTCAATGGGTGCATTTCATGTACAATTTGAATGGAGCAGCTTGATGTGTAAGATCTGTATAGGCATGTGTTTCTGTTTCTGATGTCTGCACAGCCAAAGTACATAATTACTCATTGCATTCCTTGGACAAAGGCCTGGGGTCATTCTTGGTGTTGCCAAACAAACGTGGTTATGTGTGTGAGTTGAGTGAGTGTGGTGTGTGAGTTGAGTGAGTGTGTGAGAGTGGGGGGTGAGTGGTGTGTGGGTGAGTGAGTGTGGTGTGTGGGTGAGTGAGTGTGGTGTGGGTGGGTGTGTGTGTGTGTGTGTGGGTGGGTGAGTGAGTGCGGTGTGTGGGTGGGTGAGTGAGTGTGGTGTGTGGGTGGGTGAATGTGGGGAGTGAGTGTAGGTGAGGGTGAGTGTGGGTGGGTGAGTGGGGTGAGTGGGTGTAGGTGAGTGTGGTGGGTGGTGAGTGAGTGTAGTGAGTGTGGGTGGTGAGTTGAGTGTAGGTGGGTGGTGAGTCAGTGAGGGTGGTGAGTGAGTGTAGTGAGTGGGTGTGGGTGAGGGTGGGTGAGTGAGTGTGGGTGAGTGTGGTGGGTGAATGTGGTGAGGGTGGTGGGTGGTGAGTGTGGGTGAGTGAATGTGGGTGGGTGAGGGTGGTGGGTGAGTGGGTGTGGTGGGTGAGTGAGGTTGGGTGAGTGAGCTGAATGTGGGTGGGTGAGTGAGTTGAATGTGGGTGGGTGTGGTGGGTGAGTGAGTTGAATGTGGGTGTGGTGAGTGAGTGTGGGTGAGTGTGGGTGAGTGTGGGTGAGTGTGGGTGAGTGTGGGTGAGTGTGGGTGAGTGTGAGTGAGGTGTGGTGGATGAGGTGAGTGTGGTGAGGTGGATGAGTGTGGGTGGTGTGTGTGGGTGGTGAGTGAGGTGTCAGAGTGAGTGTGGTGGGTGGTGAGTGAGTGTGGTGGGTGAGTGAATTGAGTGTGGGTGATTGTGGTGAAGTGAGGAGGTGAGTGGGTGAGTGAGTGTGGGTGAATGAGTGAGTGTGGGTGAGTGTCATTTTTGGATATAATTTCTAAATTTTGTAAACTTTGTTTTGTATTGTCATATTGCTTTACATTGCCCTACCGATATGTGACAAAGTACAGGCAGAAGCACAGTAACAGCTGCAAAATCTAAGAGCATAAATTTGCAATAACCATGCGTATACATTAATTGTATGTTTTTACATAAGCAGATGTCTGTCACAATTAATCGACAACACTACATCAGATTACAAGAAGTATGCAATACCGTAATTTTAAAATTATGCCTTAAAATACATGTTGGTGCTGTCATGCAAGTCTGTGAAATATTTCATGTTTATAGTGTGTCATTTGTTAGCTATTTAACCAAAGCGGGAAGGAAAAATAAGTGGGAGTTTGATGCTTTGCAAAACTGTGATTATTCCCAGTGCTATGTAGCTTGGTTCTAAACTTGACAGGAGGAGTGCAACAAAATAGTGTCCCACTGTAAGGAGGGAAAGGCTGACAAGAAAACAGTACATTACTCTAGTCACCTGCTGTGAGCTGTCAATCACATGCAGATAATGGGTCAAATTACCCTTAGCTCTTTGACAGCTAGGGAAGGTAGGTGTGAAGTGGGAGGGGAGATGCCTTGAAGAACTAGATTTCAGCCTTCACAAAAGAAAGCAAGTTAGCATATCTAAGAAACAAAAGCAATAAAATGCACTTTCCAGTTCTGTTCTGTAGCATTTGCACTGCTTGTGTTTGAAGTAATCATTGAAAAAGGATAACATTTTAACCAAAAGTAGAGGACTTTAAGACAGCAGTGAATGCCTGTTAAGTCAATGAAGTGACAGCAGCTTAAGGGAAAACGTGGCAGATCTGATGCAATTTTTTGGAGACAAACAATGCATTCTGGGATACTTAGAGGCAGAGTAAACAGTCTGAATTATTTCAAAATGCCAGCCCCCATGTGGTCAGAGTCAGAAATTGCATATAAAAATATCTAAAAAGCTCTAAATAGTCCCAGAGTGCTGTTAAAATGTAGGAAACCCCTAACCATGATGAAATAAATATGTTTTTTGAGTCTGAGGGTGCGGTTGTCCTTTAATACTTTGTCATTCTTAATGAAGCAAAACAAAAAAGGAAGCAGTTAATCATGTGAACAGTCCTTTGTTTGTTTTGAGGTTTGCACAGTGATAGTAAATACAAGGAATGCAGGACTGTTTTGTTTGACACATGCATTTAAGTAATAGATGACACAGTGCAGTAGGTGCATAGCACTGATAATCTGTAGTGCATGGAGCAGACTGATTACTTCTTATATTCAGGAAAAAAAAACAGTTAAGGGCCAGAATGGCACATGACCCGACCTTAACATTTGTTAACCAGCTCTTGCAAAAGTTGTTATGGTCGAATCTCATGCTAGGCAGTAAAATCTACCTGTACTGACTAGTGAAAGTACCCTTAACATGTTCCTAACTTCCTGTAAAAAAACCTGGTTGGACTTTCCTGGAAAACAAATGGAAATAGATAAATAAAATATTATACTTGTATGATAGTCAGTACACCTGCTGATTAATCCTAAATGCTGACACTTGGGCTCCAGGTGTGACAAGTTCAGTGTCGGGCATTCCAAAGAGGGGCACTGCATTGTGGGGTATTCTCACTTCAGATGCAGTATGCATGCTAAGAATGTCCATGCCAGATATATCCTACAGTACCAACGTACTTCTGATGGATACCTGACTTTGCTGGATAGTGGATGTTCCTTTAACAAGATGTAGCCAGGATATGATGTTCTCAGCCTACAGTCCCTATGTGTAGTTACTGCTGGACAAAAATCTGTTGAAAGTGGTACTAACCTGGTGCATCATTCTCACAGACACTGGGTGGATCTATCCTGATTTCTGCTTCCACTCCTCCACAGATGAGTCCAGAACTGTTGTTTCCTTATAAGGTCACCAGAGACTTCCCTGGCTGTGTCGGCTTTTTGCTTCCTGCTGGAACCCATGTGGTCAGCCTTTCAGCTGCTATGAAATGTGTGTTCCTTTGTCTTGACTCAGTAATGCGTGTCAGTCATACATTCCAAAACATTTATTTCATGGACTCCTGTCTGTTAAGTCTGGCATACCTCCGAACCAATCAGGGATAAATTTCAACAGAATCAGGGACAATGCCAGAAAAACTCAGGGACAATCAGGGACACTTTTAAAATATTTCTGCTATTAACTTGAGACATTCACAGAATCACAGCATATGAATTAATGTACATTTAGTTAGGTAAAAGAAATCTACAACTCTTAATTATTGCCATTATTCATTAAGTTTAATTCACCAACTTTCCTCCAAAAGTCACCAGTTTTAGGAGGGATTAAGAGGGACAGAGCTAAAATTTGAGTCAAAATCAGGGACAGTTGGGAGGTCTGGAGTCTGGTCTTAAGTAGGTCAGCACTCCCTCTCACCAGCAGTCACCATCCATGTGTGCTCAGTGTTTGTAGCAGGAAATCTTTTTCAGCAAGGCTGAAATTGTGTAGTTTATTCTCCGAACATGCAGCCAGTTATGAATGCGTGATACAGAGGTATAGACAATGAACTGTGAACTATTGGGCTTTACTGTGTGACAGCTGCAGCCAAAGGGGTAATTTGTCTAAACTACATTATATTGAAAGGAATGGCTATTGAGGTGTATAGCTGTATGGATAGCTAAGGGAGTGCACGTAGCAGATGCATGCCAGAAGTTGGTCAGCTGCATTCCCCTCAGGACTCAGGTACTTTATGACCAACAGATATCCATAGCATTAGGCAGTAATCCATGCTGCCAACATTAGGAAATGCATTGAGGAAGAGCTGGTGACCTTGCCGTGTGTGTGTGTGTGTGTTTATAACTATATATATTTGTGTGTGTGTGTACAAATTGATGTATGTATATATATATATATATATATATATATATATATATATATATATATATATATGTGTGTGTGTGTGTGTGTGTCTGATGACCATCTAAATTGCTTTAGGTCGACATGAAAATAGTCGATGAAAAGTTGGTATATGTAAATAGCGGGATATGAGGGGTGCAGGGGGTTTGATTTGATGTCTTTAGTTTCCATCAAAATTTTTGGTTTGGGATTTTTGTGTCTGGCATTGTCATGTTGTTTTTTAAGCAGTTTAGACTAATGTCACTAGATCTGTGTATGTGGTGTGTATACATGTGTGTGTGTGTGTGTGTGTGTGTGTGTGTGTATATATATATATATATATATATATATATATATATATATATATATATATATATAGAGAGAGAAAGAGTGAGAGAGAGCTGTTTATATATGTGTAGATATATATGTATATAGAAAGACTGATATAGAGGCCATGCCTTTAGCATAGGTCGTGATAGGATGTATAGGAGCAGTTTGTCTTAATATAGGCATCTCTGTTGCCTGTATACAGTACAAACAATATACAGATGTACACAGATGTTCATGTGGCTAGCCAAATGTGAATTCCTGTCCAAGGGGAAGGTATGTAAATACAGCGTACCCCACACTTTCAGAGCATAGTCTTCTCAGAGCTTCTTGTAGATCCAAAAAGTGATGCTGTTCCATCTCAGTACTGCTGTTCAAGTATCCAATATGGTTTCCTATAACTTTCCATATGTATGCATACGTGGGAAGCTCTACTGCTTCTGAAATATCCTATATAGATACCCATATCTTCATAACTTAGCTTATATAATGGCATTACACTTTTTAAAGAAAGCATTGTTATACCTGTTTGCAGGCTGCAGAGGCAAGACAGAATAGGTTGAATGTATGCCTGTAAATTGCTGTATGGCTGAGACTTAAAGCCTTGTTTTTTTGCTCATGGTGGAGACCTACATGAGTACACGTTTCACTGCTTTGTAGCTACTTGTTATTCTACCCACAATTCGTAAGTCATGCTATTTTTGTTCCTTGAAAGAGTGACTCCATTTTCAGAGGAGATTAAGGAAAGAGTGGCAGCTTGTGCTAATTCCTGTTGTCAGTCACCTAGCTTGTATGTGAAGAAGAGAAAGACTGTGCTGTGTATCCTTCATGGTGAGCTCAGGGAAGGCCTACTGGATCACTGAGATGCTACCTTTAAGAAAGTTTCTGCCTGATAACACCTTGCCAAGGTGTTGAACTCTTTCATGGGCATTATCAGGACAAGAAAGCTGTGTGGGAATCCTGATTATGCAGAGTCCGAGGCAACATTGTCTTGAGTGGTGTAGTAAATAGATAGCATTTTATTTTTTTGTTGTGTTATTTTATGTTTGGCATTATTTTTGCTTCTAGCAAGGTCAGACTAGGAAATATGTGCTATTTCGGTGTCATTTAGAGGTGGTGGTTACACTTAATGATATATGTCATCTACTGTTAGTGTCATTTTTTTGTGTGGATATGGGGTCTGTTTATGCTGCATGTATCACATGCACCATAGGTGGTGTATCGCCCATTTACAGCTGTACTATTTTCTTTGTAGCAATGTTAATGTATGCACAAGGATCACACACTGAAGTGCTGCCTGTCATGCAACTAATATATTTATGGGGGTGTGTCTTGTAGTCCTCTTCTGGAATCTTATCTTACACTTGTGACAATTCTCTGATGTGTTTTTCCTTTTCCAGAATGTGCAGAGTTTGAGAGTAATTATTGAACCTGTGATATAGGGAAATATTCCTAGCCCAGCTATTTGGAATTTTGTAAATAATTCTATGTCATTTGTGAATATTGATATGATTTATACAGAACTGTATGTTATGTACTGAGCTAAGATATATCCACAGTGTACCCTGCTGGACATAGAAGATTAACCTGCAAAACTTAAGAGTTTTTGAGGTTAAGTTACTTTATAGCTGGGCCATAAATAAAAGATGTTATCTTTCAGTTTCACTTCAGTAGCAGACACAATGTCTAGAGCCAGAAGTTTTTTTATTGTCTTGAAAGAGAAGTAATTACTAGATTTCAAATGTAAAGGCATTTTATTGTTTTACTCATAGCCGGCCTTAGGCTTAGGCCAACTAGGTAGCCGCCGCTCTACTAGGGGCACTTTTCCAGTATTTATTTGGTGTAGGTAAACCAGGATGGGGGCAGCGGGTGGTGTAGTATGGGGTGCCATGGAGCCCTTTTACCTAGGGCACCAGTTGACCTAAGGCCGCTCCTGGTTTTACGACTTCCAAGAGCTGCAAAGATTTGAGAGGTATGTATTTCTCACACAGAGATGTTAAATTCTGTTAGTATCTGTTTAGCCTGGGAACTGAAGTCAGGTGACAAAAGTGATGTCATCCAAGCTGGCCCAGCAGTATTGTTTGATATTAATTTAAGAACTCTCTCAGAGAGAGACTGTGCATTTTGCATTTTGGCTTGGACCAAGCAAGTACATCCACTCATCACCATCTGGACGTGGCTTGCTCTGTAAGTAAGATTTAGGGCATAGTGTCACTTTTAGGTATAGATAGGAATATAGTAAAGATTAGTTTAGATGTTTTCTGTATTTATTTGAGACTGTCCTGCAAAGTTGTTTTAAAATATTTCCTGTGATTTTGAACTCTGAAGTTACTGTGTTTATTGACTGAGTGTTGTTTTGTTTTTTTATTATTTATTATTAAACATATTTAAACCTATCTTTGCGGCTGATATTTGTGAGACACATTTAAGCTCTTAAAGTACTTGCATATGTATTTGATGACACTGTACAGACCATTCCTAATAGCCTGGCTCTTGGTCAAAACTACCATTTGGATTAATGGTAACATTACACAGTAGGATTGAACATCCTTTGTTAATGGTCAAGAGTAGCTGATGAGTGGTTGGTGGCAGTGATAACTACCTTATAGTCTGGGCAGAAGGGAGCATAGCTAGTAAACCTGTGCCAGCCTTTCCCAGGCGTGTGTGTGTGTGTTTGTATATAAAGCAAATCTCAGAGTGTGTGTGTGTCAGCTACTTGGGCAGGGACATGAAGCACTGGTTAGACAGAGAGGGTGCTGGAGGTTTTGGCTTGACCACTCAGCTGAGATCTCAACCCTGTAGCTGTGCCAGTGGGGAGTCTTATTGGGGGATCTGAAGAAAGAGTGAGAAACCAGCTCCAGACTGACTGTGTGCTCTTAAGGGAAATTGTAATTTACTGTGTGTGTACTTGTAATTCTCCCAGTGTGTGCGTCCCCTAGCTGTTGCCATTGGTGAGGATTGAGGCTCCTTGATTACTGGGCCAGTGCAGGGGCTTCACAGAACCTATCACAGGATGCAAGAAAGTCTGGATAGTAGCTACAGTAGTTCTGTTCATAAGTTATAGCCTGTTTTGTAAATATGCTGAGTTCATTGCCTGGATAGACTCAGTTTAGGCATACTTCCTTTTCTGTCTTCTCATGCAGGTCTGGATGGCAAATTTACTCTGTATGCAGCTCACCTGTGGCTCACCTTGCTGAGGCTGTTGCTGAGGTGTATGAGAGTGATAAGACTGTGAACACCTCCAAACAGTGGGGCATCTTGGCCCATCATTGACAGATAACTCTACACCTTTTTCTGACATGTTTTTTCTACAGATAGAGTAGATTATGGAGACTCACATACACAAAACAAATGGCGGAAAGGATTAATGGTTCGAGCATTAGTAAAGATCATTATCCACACAAGGCAACAAACCAAAACATTCAGAAGTTTAACATCACATGAAAAATGTTTTTTAAAAACAAAACTTTAATCTAATTCGTAAGCGCTTTCAACACAGAAAAACTTTAATATAATTTGTAAGTGCTTTCAACACAGAAAAACTATCACCCCAGTATGAAAACATTCAAAATATTAAAACACCAATCATGAGTTTCATTCAGTTTATGACTCTGTATTCAGTTAGTATCCAAATACAATTCATACAAAAAAATGAACATTTAAAAAAAACTAAAAAGATTCAACATATATATTAACATTTTAAATAACTATCATATAATTTTACTAAATCCTTCTTACTCCATGCTCGTATGCACTATTTTAGCCTCACATCCTGTTCGCAAACAAAAACTGAAGATCAACAAAACTAGTTAAAGGTGTAGTACACATTCTTAAAACACAAGCATGTACTGCTGCTATTATATGTATTAAATCAAACCTGAAAAGCATCATAACTAATTGCACTCAATATATGTACTTTAAATCGATAGCAATATCATTACTAAAGTGCAATTGTAGTAACCTATGGGACACAAAATCTATCTCACCTAATGAGTATATGGGAATGAAATATGCATATAAATGGTGTCTGTTATCTACGAAGCGACCCTGATTTCAATACAGGTTTAATGGGTACTTTATCGTTCAAGCCTTTTCCAATGTCTGCTCTCGTTCTTATTATCCATCTCATTTCAGATGTTTCTGTCATGTTCTTATATTCCCACCATGTTCATTAATCCTAACAACTTCAATAACTAAAAGTTTGCAGTTGTGTGGATTTGTTTGCAAGACATGTTTAGCTAAAGCATTCATTGTTGTTCCTCTATCAGTATTATAAATAATATAATATTGAAGCTGTTAGGATTAATGAACGTGGTGGGTGTCACTAGTCCCTCTAACATAGATGAGAAGCAGGCGGGTTATTACGTTTAGATGCTTTAATACATAGAAACTCATCAGGGTGGATAGCAGCGTCATAAAATGCAAACAAACTTGTTAACAGGCAGACCTTTCATACATACATGCTTAAATCTCAACAGCTAACTACAAAATGGCAGTCAGGCTTGCACATGCTCAGTATTTATACACTTGTGCAAAGCCTTGGATAGCTTCTTAAAGTTACATACACATATTGATCTACATTCTCCCTCTTAAAGAGATTGCCCTTTGTAAAAACAATATTAGAGTTAGACATATATCACTATTGACATTAGAAACAAAACACAATATTCATGTTCAAGTTGCTTTGTATCTGTTGCAGGGTTTAGAGATGCGATCGTATCTCGTAACATAACAATCTAGACCAAATTTAGCAACAGGGACAGTCTTCGGTGAGCAACTTGTATCAGGAACTTATGGATTCATCACAGGAATAGGAATGTACCCTGGAACTTCCTTTGAAATTGGAACACCTGGCAACTGACTCTAAGATAAAAGTATTTCTCACAAGCTATACACTGTGGTGTAGGCTCGGATACAGGTAGTAAATGCCTCCAATTCTGTCTAAAGTCTGCTCCTTGTGATTCCATAATGTATAATCTCAGCTCTGGACAAATACTTTTCACAACACCAGTCCGATCATAACCTTTGGACGTTTGCATCCTTGCCACTTCTCCTTCTCTTAATGGATTGAGTGGTTTGCTGGTTTTATCATAGTAGGACTTCTGGGTTAAACCGTTCTTCAAGAGATTGGTTTTCACTGATCTGCTGTTCTTGATACATGGAGCCAACAGTTGATGACTGATTGGTAATGTGGTTCTGGTTTGTCCCAATAGAAGTATCTGTGCAAGTGAACCAAGATGTTTATCATGAGGAACATTTCTGAGACTCAAGGTTCAGGAAACCATCACTATTATCTTGTTTTGACGTTTCTAGTAACAGTTTTGCACTTTGAACTGCACATTCTGCCAAACCATTTGACTGCGGGTATTCAGGGCTACTTGTGACATGAGTAAAGTCCCATTCTTCAGCAAATCTTTTGAACTGTTGGCTTGTAAACTGCACGCCATTGTCAGAAATAACTTTGTACTGACTCCCATGCACTGCAGAATGACACTTCATCTTAGTAATGACAGTACTGGATGCCAGGTTAGGAAGTAAATCAATTTTGAACCAATTGGAGTAAGAGTCTACTAACACCAAATAATGTTGACCATTCCACTCAAAACTATCCGAAGCTTCTGACGACCAAGGTAGTTCCAGAGTAAACTGGTAGCCATTACTGAATCCTCAAATGATGTGGATATTCTACAAAAGGGCCTTACAGAAACAGATGTTTGGTGCCAGAGCCATGGGCTCAAGCTTAATGCCAAGAAATGTATAGTTATCCCCGTTGGAATAAAACATGTACCCATGAATTACCACATAGGTGGCAGTACACTAAACACTGAAAGTGTGATGAGAGACTTAGGGACACAGGTGGACAGGGGTCTCACCTTCAATAACCACATCACCACAACAGTCAGGATATCCTTCTATGTGGCACACCTCATCACTAAGGTCTTTTCATCCAGTAAAAAGGAGGTCATTGTCCCACTGTACTCATCCCTCATTAGACCCATTAATAGAGTACAATGCCCCATTTGGTATGTACCTCACAAGACATTTGCAACAGCTGGAAAGGCAGCAGAAATACCTCACTAAAAGAATCACAGGCCTAAAGCAAATGCTCTATGCTGACCGTCTAAAAAAACTCCAGCTATACTCTGTGGGATATCATCTACTCAGAGGCAATCTCTGCTTAACATACAAGGCCATGTCAAACCCTGAGCTGTTGGACATGCTCTACTTAAAGAATTCCCAATCCCTCAGAGCCACAAGCTCCAGGGATCTAAACCTTGTCATCACAATGAACAAAACATGCTGGAGGGATAGGTTCCTGTCCCAGCAAGTCCCCATACTCTAGAATAGACTGCCCATACATGTCAAGCAGAGTGCCTCCTTGGCCCTCTTCAAAAGCAACCTTGACGATTGGATGGGAGATAGGAATTTCACCCCGGGGATCATGTCAGTCGCCCTGCTAGACAGGGGTCCAGGGAAGTAAATATTGTGGGAAGAAATATCCAGGGAATTGTTATGGCTAGGCTTGTATAGGCCCTAGGGCCGATAGCCTAGTACCAACCTATGAATCTATGATGTGGTTTAGTACTATTACACTCAAAACAAGATGAAAGTGTTCTCTCAGTGTCTTGTGACATAGAAGGCCAAAATACCTGTCCTCGTGCCTTCTTTTGATAGAATTGGTTCCTGGGTGACCACGATGCAATATAGTAATGTACACTGGTTACAAGGACTTTGGAGTAATTACTTTTGGACCTTTCATAATGATACCTTTGTCGGCAAAAATCTCATCTCTTTATGGAAAATAAGATTGCACTTCTTGAGGTAAACTAGATTGCTTTGATGGCCATCCTTGATAGATAAAGTGTCTGAGCTCAGTAAAACTGGATCTGTAGCTGTGTGAACTCTGAACTCATTAAGACGTGTGGAAGAAAAATTTCTCACTTCCATTACTTCAGAATTGAGACTCTCATTCTCATGCCATTCTGTGGTGTTTCTGGGTGATCTGGATAATGCATTAGCAAGATAAAGAAGTTTGCCTTTATTGTAGACAAGATTGAAATTATACTTCTGGAATCTCATCATCATGCATTACAGTTGGGCTGGAGCTGAATGCATAGGCTTTTTCAAGCTAGGGAGTAGGGGTTAGCAGTCTGTTTTGATCTGGATAGGTGTACCATAAACATAATCATGGAACTTCGGCCATGCAAACACAATTGCCAAAAGCTCTTTCTCGGTCTGGGCATATTGCATTTCAGTTTGGATAAGAGTTCTCGATGCATAGGCAGCAGGTTGATCCTCTTGTAGAATGACTGCACCAAGAACAAATTTCGAAGCATCACAGGAAAGTGTTACTGGTTTGTGAACATGATAGTATCTGAGAGTTGGTGAACTAGCCATTCTCTGTTTCAGGACATGAAATGCTCTTTGTTGTTGTTCTAACCAAGACCGGGATACATCTTTGTGTGTCAGCTTTCTGAATGGTGCTGAAAGTTGTCTCATGACTGTAATGAACATAACTAGGTAGTTGACCATGCCAAGAAAATGTTGCAGGGCTTGGACATTGTCTGGAGCTGGCATCTTGAGAAAGGCTGTTTGCTTTGAAGGGTCTGGTTGTAGGCCTGAACTAGTAAATAAGTAATCAGCATAAGTAACCTCTTGTAGCCTGAATTTGCATTTCTGTGGATTGAGCCTAAGATTCACTTGATGTGTCCTTTCTAGAACTTTTCTGAGGTTTCTGTCATGTTCTAGTAAATAAGTAATCAGCATAAGTAACCTCTTTTAGCCTGAATTTGCATTTCTGTAGATTGAGCTTAAGATTCACTTGATGTGTCCTTTCTAGAACTTTTCTGAGGTTTCTGTCATGTTCTCTTTTACTGTTATCTCCTACTATTATATCTGCTATAATAGCACAGGGATACCCCGAAAAAAGTTGCTCCATTGCATGTTGAAAAACTTCATTTGCAGAATTTATCCCAAAAGGCATTCTCAGAAATCTGTACCTTCCAAACGGAGTACTGAAAGTAGTGAGCTCTGAAGATTTTTTGTCAATCTGAATCTGCCAAAATGAACACTCTGCATCTAATACAGAAAAAACAGTGCCATTTGGCATCAAGGCTGTGACTTCGACTGTGCGCATTGGTTGATTAGGTCTTTTTAGTGCTTTGTTCAAGTCTTGTGAATCAGTACATATTCTGATGTCTTATGAGTTATCACCATGGAAGATTCCCACTCACTTGGAGTTGCAACTGGACAAATTACATCTTGATCTTGTTGCACCATTTTATCTAACTCGACTTTGACTCTGTCCTGTGTGGATATTGGAAATTCTCGTGCTGGCCTGATAAGTGGACTGACCTCTGGGTCTAACTTCATAGAGTACTCAACTGGAGGTTTGGCTAGTTTGTCTTCGAAAAGATCAGCATAGGTAGAAAAAATGTGCTGTGCAAAATTAGAGTAGTGATCTTTTAAGCCAACATGGTGGATTTCCTTATTAAATGAAAGCAGTCCCATTTTCAAACTGTCTCTGTGCCCTAATAATGACTGGACATGCCTCTTCGCCACATAAAACAATAAGTTGTAACTCCTTCCAGCAGAGTTACGTGAAAACACTATTGAGCCTTCAGTCTGAATTTCTTCACCTCCATAAGCAAGAAGCTGCGCATACATTGCCAAATCAAGCCTTTCACCATGTCACACTCTGGCAAATGTTTCTGCTGACATAACATTCCACTTAGAACCGGTATCAACTTTGAGCTCTGTGGGTTTGCCATTTATCCGAACAGTACAAAGTACTTAATTCTTTGCCCTTAAATCTGCTGCATTGACTGTTTCATGAAGCATCGACACACCATCAACATAAAGAGTAGGGCTGCAGATTTCTAATTGGTCAACTTGTTTCTTAAACTGTTCCATCCTAATAAAAGAATGTGTGCCTTTTGATTTACAAAACCTTTTGAAATGATTCCACTTATTCCATTTGTGGCATTGCTGACCAAAAGCTAAACAGTTCTCCGTGTTAGATTCATGACCATACCTCTCAACTGTACAGATTTTCACAGAATGTCCAGATTTTTTCCTCATATTTTAGTCTGTTACTCATAAAAATTGTGTTTTTTGACAAATCACTGGGATGATCTAAGGATTAAAGTCACTAAATGACATGCATTGGAGTTTTAGACTTCATATCCTTCAGAAAATGCATGCTAACACATATACTGTTATTCTAGCAACTGTAAGTTTATAAGAGCAATATTTAAAATGTGTCCCTATTTGTGGGCCTTTGTCCCCCCATTATGTCAGGCTTTGCATAGATTTCTTGCGCTAAGAGGTACATTCATGGCTTCCACTGCAGTTATGACATTTGGCAATGAAACTAGGTTGGGGCCCATGCTGACTCACTCTTATACTTCAGTGAGACTGTGCAAACTCTGGAATTTGCTAGAAAGTTTTGGGGTTTACCAGTAAGTGCTGCAGGGGCTACAGATGCTGCCATGTGCTTGGGCCTGTTTCTTTTTGCTGTGTGTTGCATACTATCAATATAAGCATTGTCACCCTGTCTTCTAGAGCTATTCTTATGCGTGGGCATATTTATGTGTTTTCTGTGAGCTTGTATATCTGACAAATCCCAGTGGCCTTATTCAATTTTAAATCACTGCACAAAGCAAAATATTTCTCACAGCATCATCTTTTATACCACACACAAGTCTGTCCTTTATCAGCTCATCCTTTAAATCACCAACTCTATTGTTTTAGCCTTATTTCTCAGGTCAGTTATACATGCTGCAAAAGTTTCACCAGGCTTTTGATCCCTTGTGTAAAGTAAGTGCCTTTCCATTTTAACATTTGTCTGGGGGTTAAGCATTTCTCTAAATTTACATTTTAAGCACTCTGGATCCTCCCCTGACTCAGACTGTATGTCAGTATGATGGTTTTCCCCCTTCCCTGTATAGATAGTAAGTGCATATACAAACTGAACATTCCCTTTCTGTGGCTTCTGACCCAGGTAAATTAAGTAGAATAAATGCCTTTGTATGGGTGTCTTTATCAGAAAATGCAGCCTGTATGAAAATGTCCTACTCTTGCTCAAACACTTTCCAGTTCTCCGCAATGTTACTGTCAAACACAAGTGCACTGGGTTTTCGAAATCCATCTGCCATGTCCACAAAGTATGTGTCCGTGCGTACACTGAAAATATGGCCCTTGTAATAATGTACGAACAAACTTTTCTGTCAACTTGTAATAACATACAAGTGCACAAGAAACTCTTTGAAATCCTGTACTTTGAGAAATATGCTCTGAAATGGCTGTATCTTGTGAAGTAACTTTACTGTAGTACTGCACAAATATGCAAACACTTCATACACTTCTGATAACTTGAATATCTTTGACTAATACAAAAATACGGATTCATTAAGCACATATTGAAAAATGTCATTCCCCTTTTTTGTTCGTTTTATGCAATTCGGACTTTATTTCAAACATTTTCCATAGTAATTTGAATATTTTTATCAATATCGTACATACTGGTTTATGCAAATATCATTTAGAATGTTCTTTATGCCTCGTTTCATATTTTGCGAATATGAAATATTGCTAAGCAAGGGTGTACTATCTGATATTAGTTTCTGACCTGTTTTGCGAAGTACATTGTAGGGATGATTCACTCCTCCCTCTATATTCCACCATTTCCAAGTAAGTGCCTTAAGTTGTTTTAGACATGCCATTTCTGACACCACGTCCCTCTGTAACATAGATGACAAGCAGGTGGGTTATTACGTTTAGATGCTTTAATACATAGAAACACATCAAGATGGATAGCAGCATCATAAAATTCAGATGAATTGGTTAACAGACAGAGGTTACATACATATATGACAAGTCCAAAAAAACCTTAGTAGGTGAGTAAATAGATCCAATGGGCCAAAAATATGAACTATAAGAAAATGCCAAGGAACCAGCCATTAGGAAAACACCATTTAATAACAACGCAAAGCTTTTGAACTAACAGTTCTTTATCAGTCCATATACAACTGGGTTAAAAGTAACCATTTTTTTTAAATAAAACACTGTCCTATCATAAAGCTCTATTATGTCACATGTCTAATTGTGCAATACTATATATATATATATATATATATATATATATATATATATATATATATATATATATTTCAGCAGCCCTGGGAGTAACAGCAGTGAAAACACAAAAGACACACACAAAACTATTATATGTCAACAGAATAAGATATAAAAAATACACATAAAATATATATCTTAAATATAACTATGTTTTTCTTTTAAGACAGGTTTAAGACTATTTACATTATTTAAGCCAGGAGGGCTATCATCCCTAAAATAATTAACCCGCTTATATTTATTTAACTCAGTTTTATTAAGTATATCTCCCCTCTTTTTGACTTTTGTACTTTCTGCAATACTCTGAATGTAAAAGTATGCTCTGATCCAAAATTCATTATATGTTTACTCAGAGGATTAGATTCAGTATGTCTACGAAATTTAGACATATGAGATCTAATTCTTTATTTCAACTTTTAATTAGTTTAGATGCTTTAATACATAGAAACACAAATTTAGGTCCCAAGGAGGAGGGGGATCTCTCACTGGGGGTCTAAGTAGTCCCTCTTAGAAAAGCTTTACATAGCTTATGAGGCATGATGTTTGCATTAGACAACCCAAAAAAGCAGGCACATGATTTACAGTTAGCTAAATATACAACATTGTCAATAACACTCTTAACAAAGGTAGTAAATTTAAATATTGTATGAGTAATTGGATGGATAAATCCGTCTTCAGTATTGATACAACTACAAAATGCACAATTGTAGCATGGTACTGTGGCTTTCTTATTAGCTACAAAGCCATCTGTTTAACTACTGAAGGCAAGATCTTTATAGCTTAAAATACGCTTCAGATTCCTTTCTCTTTTATAAATAAATCTTGGTCTTTCTCCCACCACATTTTTAAGTTCAGCATCCAAGCATAATATTCACCATTTTTTTTTTAATCATTTGTCATATCATATTGGAATGCCTATTGTATTTCATAATATAACCAGGATGGAGATTCATAGTATTACTACCATTATTTAATCCATTTTGTATATACCTCTCATAATGACCTGAAAAATAGGGTGCACCCACATCATGGCGATGCACAAAAACAAATTTCTTATTTTTCTCTGGTACTCCTGAATGATAAGCCCTAGCTTCAAAGTCATTACTCATACTTCACAATTCTTCGCTAAAATCAATGTCCCTGGTATTTAATCTACTTGCCTTTAAAAATTGACTATGGACATTGCAGTTATGCATAAATCTAGGGTGCGTATTAGTGCTATGCATATAACTTAGAGATTATACATTTTTTCCAATTTATCTTTGCATTGAACTGGCCTTCTTTATACAAAATGGTGATATGCAGAAAGCTAATAACCTCATTAGATGTAGTGACATCAAAAGGTGGAAATCTCGTAGAATGTATTTCATAATATAACCAGGATAGAAATTCATAGTATTACTGCCATTATTTAATCCATTTTGCATATGCCTCTTATAATATATTGATATATTTAACGATAGGTAGATATATTTTAAAGTATTATATGTGTATTTTTTTATATCTTATTGTGTTTATATGTTATAGTTTTATGTGTGTCTTTTATGTTTCACTGTTGTTATTCCCAGGGTTGTTGAAATACATATATATTGTATTGCACTATAAGTCATGTGAAACAATAAAGCTTTATGATAGTATGGTGTTTTATTTAAAAATATTTACTTTTAACCTCTTTGTATGTACATTGATAAAGAACTGTTAGTTCGAAAACTTTGCATTGTTCTTAAACAGTGTTTTCCTAACTACTAGGTCATTGTTTTTTTTTTCTTATTGTTTGTATTTTTGGCCCTTTTAATAAATTTAGTCACCTACTAATGTTTTTTGGACTTGTCTTGTGGTTTTTCCTTTAGTTTGTGACACGTTTTGGCTGTACTTTGTGTTTATCCATCCTTATTATTCATGTAATATGACATTGCAGTCTGGGTGCTCTATGAGAACTTTGCAGCAATTTCTAATGGTAAATGACAAACCCTTATTTTCGGTTATACAGAATGTTGGCTCAGGAGGGAATTCACAACAAGAGACAGATGACGTTAATTTGAATAAGATTGAACTTATTAACTCTATTTACATGCTAGAATCTAAGACACAATACTTTAAACATTTACAGTGGCAGAGATTGTTTGCCACTTATCTAAATATTGGCATTATACCAAGGGGCTTGAGGATTACAAAGATGCAAACATATGGGAACAGATATCCTGTATTATTAAAAAAATTGGCAAGAACTTAATTTAAAAACAAGTTTTGAATATATGAAACTTATGATTGAGTTCTTTGGTACCATTGACAATTGAAGACCGGATTGTAAATTCACCCTACTTTAATCTGGTCTTCCTTGAATATAATGTCATGTTGGAAAAATTGAGAACATTTGAAAATAATGTGATAAACACGAAAAAAAGGACGCTTTTAAGAGACTTTAATGATTTTAAACTCGGCCATGTTTTCCATTGCCCAAGGATGAACCAACATCATGTAGTTGGGCAAATGAATGGTAGGAAGATCGTGTCTGCATGGAACAGCCCTCTACTTCCTCTAGTGATACATCTTCGATTTTGCATCAGGAATTAAATGGAAATCCCACTGCTCTTGATAATACTATAAGCTGAGTTAAAATAGGTACAGGTATTACAGAATTGGATTGCTTTGTAGTATCTCATCAAGTTGGTTCTAATGTGAACGATATGGCATATCTATGTAGCAATAACCAAGACTATAATTCTTTTTAGAAAACAAATTTTCGCTACAGCTTCCATTAAAAATGCCTCATTCTCCTAGAAGATGCAGCAAAACAAGACTAAGCAGTGGACAGAAGTCCAACAGAATGAAGGAACAGCCAATGAGACCTGGAATTAAAAGCTTCAATGCAGGTAGGGGCTGTAACTAGAAGCAACACTTAAGTGAAGTAAAGAATTTTAACTATGACAGTAATAACATTTTAGTTAATGTATCAAAATATATTTTTGACCCTATGGAAATTTCTTTGTTGGATAAAAGATTATTGTTTGTTCCTCAGCAGAGGGTAATATTACTGAAACTTAGATGGAATTAAAACTATTTGTTCGAAATGTGGAATTAAAAAGACTTTATGTTATTAATTCCAGTAACGCTGAAAATTCACTGAAGCATAGAAGTACTTTTGTACCACTTTTATCACCGGTTTTGCAACCTTCTTGTAATAATTGTGAGAATCAGATGTATGATTTATTTTTTAAAAATACTGGATCTAAGATAAAGTACTATAATCTTACCTCAGAACAAAGGGCTGCTTTAAATAGATTAAGCAGTATGCATGCCATCATTATAAAGCAAGCAGACAAAGGAGATAAGATTGTAGTAATGGATGCATCTAAGTATGATGAATGGATGTATATGTTATTGAATGACTCTCAGACTTTTAGTAAAATAGATGTTGCCAGTATGAATATCTGTAGAGTTAAATCTTTTTTATAAGATTTATTTATGGATATGTCTGTTACTCCTGATCTTTATAATTATTTGTATGTTGCCAACCCCGTAACGCCAGTAATATATGGACTCCTGACGATTCATAAGAATTTAACACCACGATCTATGAGACCTATTGTCTCTGGCACACAATGGGTCACTACTGCCCTATCAAAATATTTGGAAGAACGGTTCTCTGCTCTTCTTCGATTCAGTCCAAGTTTTATTAAGGACACTAATGACTTCTTAAAAGAGTTATTTAACTGGTCAAATTGAATAATGGTGAAGATATCTTGTTAGCTAGTATGGATGTAAAAGCACTCTTTACTGTAATACCTCATGACATAGGAATACAATTTGTAAGAGAATTTGTATTACACACAGTTTTTCTCATGAAAAGTAGAAATGTGTTGCTCTATTATAGATGTTATACTTAATAGTAATATATTCTTGTTTAATGATGAGCTTTTCCATCAGCAACTAGGTGTAGCAATGGGTACACCAGTTGGTTAACAGCATGCCAATTCGGTACTTGCTGGATGGGAGAAGTTATTCATCCACAATAATGACAACTTTTTTCACGCTGATTTATTTTATAAAAGATTTGTGGATGACATCTTCCTTATTTAGAATGGAAGTTCAAATACATTATTAGATTTTGTGTCAAAATTGGAGCATTCTATGGCATTTCTATCTTTTGATCTCACTACGTCTAAGGAGGTTATAAACTTTCTGGATGTCACCATTTTATATAAAGAAGGTCAGTTCAAGATAGATACATAGAAAAAATGTACAATCTCTACATTATATGCATTACACTAGTATGCACCCTAGATTTATTCACAATAGTGTTGTCCATAGTTTTTAAGGGCAAGTAAATTAAATACCAGGGAGTTGCGAAGTATGAGGAATGACTTTGAAGCTGGGGGTTATGATTCAGGAGTACTAGAGAAAAACAAGAAATGTGTTTTGCACATCGGCATGATGTGCATGCACCCTATTTTTCAGGTCATTATGAGAGGTTTATGCAAAATGGATTAAATATTGGTAGTAATACTATGAATTTCCATCCTGGTTATATTTATGAAATACAATAGGCATTCACATCTGATACAACAAATGATTAGAAAGCAATGATCAATATTATGCTCTGATCCTGAACTTAAAAATGTGGTGGGAGAAAGACTAAGATTTAATTATAAAAGAGAAAGGAATCTGAAGCATATTTTATTCTATAAAGATCTTGCCTTCAGTAAATAAAATAGATGGGTTTGTAGCTAATAAGAAAGCCACAGTACCATGCTACAATTGTAGATTTTGTAGTTATATAAATACTGAAGATGGATTTATCCATCCAGTTACTCACAGAATATTTAAATTTACTACCTTTGCTACGTGTGTTACTGACAATGTTGTATATTTGGCTAACTGTAAATCAAGTGCCTGCTTTTATGTGGGTAAAACTAATCAAATTTGAAAGAAATAAATCTCATTTGTCTGAAATTTGTAGAAATATTGAATCTAATGCTATTAGCAAACATATGATGGATTTTGGACCAGAGCATTCTTTTACATTGCGAGTATTACAGAAAGTACAAAAGTCAAAAAGAGGGGGAGATATAGTTAATAAAACTGAATTAAGTGTATATAAATGGATTAATTATTTTAGGGCTGATAGTCGTGCTGGTTTAAATAACGTAAATAGTCTTAAACCTGTCTTTAAAGAAAAAAAAGTTATATTTAAGATATATTTTAAGTATTTATATCTGTATTTTTTATATCTTATTCTGTTTATATGTTTTATGCGTGTCTTTTGTGTTTCACTGCTGTTACTCCCATGGCTGCTAAAATATATATATATATATATATATATATATATATATATATATAGTATTGCACAATTAGTCATGTGCAATAATGAAGCTTTATGATAGGATGGCATTTTTATTTAAAAATTATTACTTTTAACCTGGTTGTACGTGCATTGATAAAGGACTGTTAGTTTGAAAGCTTTGCGTTGTTATTAAATGGTGTTTTCCTAATGGGTGGATCCTTGTTTTTTTCTTATAGTACATACATACATGCTTATATCTCAACAGCAAACTACAAAAAGGCAGTCAGGCTCGCACGTGCTAAGTATTTATATACTTGTGCTTGCCCTTGGATAGCTTCTTAAAGATACATACACAAACATTGATTTACAGTGGGGATATAAGAAACATTACGGAAACATCTGAAATGAGATGGATAATAAGAATGAGAGCAGACATTGGGAAGGGCTTGAACGATAAAGTACCCATTAAACCTGTATTGAAATCAGGGTCACTTCATAGATAACAGACACCATTTATATGCATATTTCATTCCCATATACTCTTTAGGTGAGGTAGATTTTACGTCCCATAAACTATTATAATTGTATTTTAGTAATGATATTGCTATCGATTTAAAGTGCATAGATATATTGAGTGCAGTTAGCAATGTTTCAATATTCTGCTTCTTTTTGATAAATAATCCCCCGGATTTACTAATCTTCCATGCAGGACTAGTCTAGTCCTGCACGGAAGCGGCCGCGCATCATGCATATTAATGAAGGTGCGCTGCCCAACCTCCTAGGCATACACGGAGCGTGTACGAGTGCAGGGGCCGTGTCTGAGAGCAGAGCTCTCAGAATAATTATGCCCCTGCAAAGTAGAACAGCAGAAAGTGGAAATAGATGAGCGAGTCCGCTCATAGGTGTCCGCATATCCCCACCAACAGTCCCCCATGTGTACAACGGCAACAAAACATATAAATAAACTGAAGAAAACCCGTTATATTTATCTTAAATCCGAGTACAGCTAACAATAGGTGCGCAGGTGTGCCCATCGCTTAACTACGGTTAAAGCAGCTTAAAAACCAAAGAGGATAACAAGGAAGATATATGCAAATGAAGCAGCACAGCAATAGTGTAGTAGGCAGGGTGTCCGCCTAACGAGCAGCCATTCCCAGTTCGAGTCCCACTGCAGCACATACCATTCTCCATGTGAAATCTGTATATGAACATTTTTTTTTCTCATATATTTGCTGTATAACCTATTAAATAACATTTAAATGTGAACTGGACTACTGCATTAATAAGCCACTACTAAGCAGGTTTAAGCACAAATAAGCAGTAGTAAGCATATATAAGCAGTAGTAAGCGTGCAAGTGCGTTTGCTTGGGGGTAAGCATTACCTACACAGATTAAGCAAAGTAGAAGCTAACTGAATGTTAGAAACTGTAACCGGAGGTTAGCAGTGCTTAGCTCTGCACAAACCAGCACATCAGCATACAGCTGCTTTAATGAGCCGTAATCACTCTGTACCCAACGGCCCATGTTCTGCCCAGCAACAAAATAAACAGCTTCTGCAAGGCTCGAACACGGGACCCTGTACACTATAGTCACAGTAGTTAACCACTAAGCCATCATAGCAATACATATGAATGAGGTATCAGCAAACTAATCTTCACCATAGGAAAATCAAACCAAACATGTGAACTGAATCTATGTACAGTGTGATGTTGTATAACCTGCTACATAACATAAACATGTGAACTGGAGTACTGCAGTAAGCATA
The DNA here is from genome assembly GCF_019279795.1 of Protopterus annectens. Taxonomy (NCBI): domain Eukaryota; kingdom Metazoa; phylum Chordata; order Ceratodontiformes; family Protopteridae; genus Protopterus; species Protopterus annectens. Next base: position 1,206,614,742 of record NC_056743.1, read on the forward strand.
GATGTGAGGTGTTATTGTAATAAAGTGTAGAAGTCCCCAGGACCCTATACAGTGTATGTACACATGAATCATGGATACCAGACATGTATATAACCTGTAATGAATAATAAATCACTGCCAAAAGGCACATTAAATGCTAATTAACTATTAAGCAATGCTAACCGCTGCACAGCTCAACTTAGTAAGTGTAAGCAATGTGTAGGGCAGCCAGTTCAATCTGCCTATTGGTATACCTCTTTAAGCAGTGCCAACCTTAGGTAAGCAGGTGTGCCCATAGCTTAGCCTATTCAAAACTGGCCCATCACGTAAAAGTGTGGGAAATTGGCCGTATTTAAACCCCACAGGCAGGAATAACACCCATAACTGGTTGTAGCTTCCTACTGCAGGCAGAATGGCTGGAGTGGGTGAATGCAGTTGATTTAGAGCGCAGCACTGGGGCATCCAAGAGTCAAAAATCATGATATGGCTCCTGGTAAAACACCATGAAGAGAGGCTACTGCGGGGCTAGTACCAGGGCTCTCAGTATAAAATGGAGGCCTGGGATAGTCTCACCCGTAACCTCACCAGTGCCACAGGTATCCCCCGGACTGGCGAGCAGGTCAGGCACCACCATGCTGACCTGAAGCGGTGGAGGGGGGGATGTACTGGAACAGTGGATCCAGGAATCTTGTCAGATGCCTAATGCCCCAGTACTGAGTAAGTACTCATTCTACTAAGTAGGTAATAATTGCCTAGCTTGTGTATACTATGGATAGGTATGGCTAAATATCACTGTATTTCTCTGATAGCTGCAGATGAGCGGGCTGCGAACCAGCAAACCCATGATGCTAAGTTGCAAAGGCTGCGTCGCGAGGTAGGTTAGTAATTATTCTGCATTTATTGTCACAAATAAATATAAGAGCCTGAGATAGTGTCGTACCAGTAGAAATAAAGGTGTACTGTTCTGTGAATAAAGGTATAATCCCTGGAGTGCTTCTGTTTACTCTTCTTCCATGAACTGTTGCATACTATAAATAGTACTGTTGTATTAAGCAGTGTTACCCACACTGTGGTATGCAGATAAAATGAGTATGAAGGTCTGTATAACAATGTTGGAAGTGCCAAGAGGTCAGTCATATTGTACAAGTGAGGGAGACTTAGAAAACATTAGAAGCTTAACATCAATTCCCTGATAGTACAGTGTACTGTGATGTTAACTGTAAGGTTTATGTCACACACAGCAGGGGTTTGAATCCCGGGAGTGCTAGTAAGTTGTATACATAATCATACCCCACACCTGTACAGATTTTGTTACAATGTTCAGATAAAAGTTGTATGCATAACTACACCCAACAACAGTACAGATTTTGCTGGAATGTTCAAATAGAAAGCTGTATGCATATTCATACCCTTCAACTGTTCCAATCTTTCCAGCATGTCCAGATAAATGGCCCATATCACCAGCCTGGTACACTGTTCCCCTCAAAATTCATTGTGATGATCCAAGAAATTTAGGCAGCCGTTAATGGCATATAACTGATAGTCAGACGTGTACATAGTCAGAGAATGTATATGAAAACAAACCTGTCATTCCAGCATCTCACCCAAAGTGTATAAGAGCAATTCTCAACATATGTTGCATTAACACCTGCATCTTGTCACGCCTGTATGTAAGACACAGGTCATGTATATAATAATCTATAAACATTCCACTGTACAATATAAGGCCATTGGGTAGTGTAATAATACATGTAAGGGACAGATCACTGCAGTGACTATGAATGTAGTGAAAACTACAAGGATATATTGTTAATTGAACTCTCTCTCTCACCCCTACCATATGTGCAAAAATAACCCAATGACACACCTCAATCGTTATGTGTACACTTCAAACTTTTGTTGGGACATGTATCCTATTGATTTATAAATATTCACATTTGTTTCTTTGCATGTGTCATGCTAAAATACCCCCATATTGGTGGTGCGTTGCCATCAATGAAACCTGCATGCTGTTGTAATGGCCACTGTTGTTCCATATATGCATGTGTTCTGCTTGCTCTGCAGCTGTTTAACATCTGGTGTGTTGGGTTAATGGGTATATACCTATGCATGCTGTTATAACTAATCCTGATTGCTTTCGACTATTACTAACCCATATCTATCTGTAAACTGCAACACCATAGCTCCTATGGGAAGGCCGATCCCAGTGGACCCACCTGTCCCACCTCAGCTGGCCATGGCACCAGGCACCAGCACATCTGGGGCCCAGCCTAGGACACCCTCCTCCGTAGGCCCTGCACCACCTTCGGGTGGAACTGCCGCAGGGGATGGGTCTCTGACCCCCCCCTGGGAGCGGGAGCAGAGAAGAACCAGTTACCCGTCGTCAGGTCCGGGCCGTAGTGCGTAGGGAGATTGATAGGGCTTTTCAAGACCAGCTGCGCCAGCTTGAGGGCTGAATGGCGCAATTAGGGGGTGAGCCTGCCCCTCCTACACAGCCCCCAGCACGGCCACCTTTGGGGCCGTGAAGGTGCAGTGGTGATTGCCCATGGCTGGGGACTTCAGTCCCACTATTTCCATTTGGGAGCTCATGGGATTGCGACTTCCAAACACCCCTCCCCATCCAAGGTGTTTACCCCCCACATATGCCATATACCGCCCCTGTATGCGTCTTGTCTGTTAACCTACCAAACCTACCTCTGCAAATATACCTACTACCTCTCTCCAACATCCCACTCTCACCTGAAAAAAAAAGGTCAATCTATTCCCACAAAAATAAAATCACCCCATACATAGTTGCCCATTTTGCACACGTGTCTGCTGGACACGTAATCTGGTCTAATTGGCATCACAACAAATTTATGTTGTCCTCACCCCTCTCCCAGGGGTCTGAGTGTCCAAATCTACCTCCAAATTCAGTATATATGCACAGCTGTTGCTGTAGAAAAATGGGCAGCTATGGACCTTCCATACACACTTCCTGCACATGCCTATATATTTTCCCTACGGTCTTTCCCTCTTTGTGTCCCTTTTTCACCACTTTCCTATCAACCCTTTTTTCTTTTCTTTTTAAGAAATTAGTGCGGGGCTAAGCGGCAGTATGCACGTTTAAGCAGCAGTAAGTGGGTTTAAGCCTGCCTACACAGGTTAAGCAATACCGCAGCTAACTGAGTGTAAGACACTGTAACCGGAAGTTGGCAGTGCTTACCTCCACGCAAACCCGAACAAACCCGCTTACAACTGCTTTAAAGTGCCTTAATCACTCAGTATCCAACCGCCGGTGTTCTGCACCACCAACAACATAAACAGCTCCGGCAAGGCTCGAACCAAGTACCCTGCACACCATAGACGAAGGGATTTACCACTAAGCCATGACAGATACAAATAAATTCTATGTTATCAGAAACATATCAACCAGGCCAGTTATGCAACAGCACAGAGAATGTATACCTACAGCTAGATAGAAGTGTGTGTGCAAATATATTACTATCTAAATGGATACAGCATATCTATAGATGTAGTCCCATATATATATATATATATATATATATATATATATATATATATATATATATATATATATAAAAATATCCACAGATATACATACAAATGCCGACAACTACACCTATATATATATATATATATATGTCAAGATCCATACATCCACATATACACAGCAAGTTACACATATGTACGCAGATAAATGTCCACATGGTATATACGGACATAGTTAGAAATATGTAAGCAAATATGTGCACCCACAGAAGTATATATGGCTATACATCTGTAGATAGCAATGGTAGATTAACACATATAATAATGTTTGGGGCCTGTCAAGGCCTTTCACAGTACATGTAGAGGAACAATGTGTTTATGTTTAATAATACCTTATTTCTTCGGTTAACAGGCATAGCTATGGGCACATCCGTAGCAAATACTTACGCCAATTTAGTGCTTTACCAATGGGAATGCAATTATTTGTTTAATGCACAAAATCTATTTCTTAGTAACATTAGTTTCTATCAGCGATTTGTAGACGATTGTCTACTAATATGGAATGGTACTTTGGATGATTTGAATATTTTCATTGATTATTTAAATTCTAGTACTAATTTTTTGAAATTTAAAATGGATGTGTCTGATAGCAGCATATGTTTTTTAGATGTCAAACTGCAATTGAATGATGGCATATTAAACACTAGTATTTATAGTATTTATAGAAAGGATGTTAGTAATGGGAGATATACGCATCACAGTAGTATGCATGCGCCACATGTCTTTAAAGGTGTAGCAAAATCACAATTTATTAGAGCAAGTAGACTAACTACTGATAATACTACATTTGCTTCACAACTTGATAATATGGTAGAGGACTTTTTTTCTAGTGGATATGATATGAATTTATTATCCAAGCTTAAATCTGATGTAATGGAAGCTAGGCAGACATCACTTATACCAACTTTTTTGGAAGATAGGTCAAGCCTTACAGATAGTCAGTGTAATAACACCATTACTCAACATGAAATAAGGTGCGTCACAACTTTTAATGGTAGGTCAAGTTCAATTAGACAAATTATTAACAGGAACTGGCCCATTCTGATGGCATTGGATGAACTAAAACTATATTGGGCACCAAGCCACATTTACATATAAAAATATGAGGACAATTAAAGTTTACTCTGTTATAAAGATTTTTATAGACCCTGTTATACACAATTGGCTGCTAAAACTGGTACTTTTCCATGTTTTAACTGTGTTGCCTATTACATCTTAGGGAATGGCAGTGATATTTTCACTCATCCTGCCAATGGACAAATATTTAATTTTAAAATTACAGCTACTTGTAATACCACTTTTGTGGTTATTTGACTACCATCTCATGCAGTTCATTTACGATGGGAAAAACAATACGTAGGCTTAAGGAGCGTGTTATAGACCATAATTCTGAAATTAGGAGAAATTGTGACAATAATGCACTATGTAAACATATTAAAACTTGTGGTGAAACACATACATTTAAGTTTAGAGTGATTGATGCTCTATGTCCAAATGAAGAGGTGGTGATGTCAACAACACTTGAGCTCAAAGAATTTGAATGGATATTGAGATTAGCTGCTGACACTCATCCTGGTTTAAATAGCACTGTCAGTTTAAAACCTGTGTTAGTTAAGCTACGTAATATTGTAAAGTAAATATTTTATACTGTGTATCTACACATCTTTTAATATATTTATATGTATATGTCTTTAATTTATAATTTGTTTTCTGTCACATGATTTAATTTGGCTGCTGGTCATGTGATTTTAGACCTGTATTTAAGCTTCTAGAGTTTAGTGTTTGAATGTATTAGTATTGAAGAAGGGTTACGCCCGAAAGCTTTGCTTTTTATTAAACTGGTTTTCTCTGCAAGTTTTCTCTTTTGAGTTCGTGTTCACATATCATCCCAGGTTTGAGTTGCTATAATACATAGGGGCTTTGAGCAGTGGAGTTGACATAACGACACAGTACGACATATGCAGCAATGGTTTCTACATCTGTGAGGTATGGTGCACAATACAAGGCAGGGTGCGGAACAGGTCCACAGTAACACTTTGTACATGGGTGCAGTGTTAACAAGGGGAAGGGCCATCACCTACCAACACAACCCATATCTCACACACATGTATGCTGCCACTAGCATGAAGTCACTATAGTTGCACTGCATGCTGTTGAGCACCATATGTAATGCATGTTGACAGAAGGGTAATGGGAGGACTGTGCGTACAAATGTTGTGTAAATCCACATGAAGTGTGGGGGGGTGTCTCGATTGTGTAAGTGCAATCTATTGGAGTGTGGATGATGCATGTCAGATGTGTGTGTACATGTGTGTGTCCATGCATGCACAGGCTATAGTGGGATTGACCACATGGCAGTCCTTCCCCTTGGGATTGTGCTGTACATGGAGTGAGACATGGGAAACCAGGACAACCTGTGAACACAGGACAACTGATAGCATAACAAGGTATGTAGCATGGAGCATGCATTGGGAGGTGAAGTACATACCAGGTATACACATCATAATGCCAGCAGCAGATAGGTAACGGCTACCCACTTATACAGCACTACAAATGCAATGGGGAATTACCACAGCACATCAGTGAGTGTATCCAGGTAGTACTGTTGTCCGCATGATGGGTCGCTTGTGCAGCAGATGTGGCATGGACTGAGCAAGACTGTAGTATGAGGCTCTGGTGTGTGACATATGTAGTGAATGTAGCATCCCCAACCATATAGGGGCTTTGTACACCATTAATGCCCATACACAGGGTAATACGGGATGACAGCAGTTGGGCCATGTACAACCTACTCCACTCAAGTCAGGGAGGTGATGGAGTAACAGGTCAGGTGTTATAACCACACGTGTAGGCATGGAGAGGAAGGATATGTTAATAAGCAGTAGTAATGCATGTATGTTAGCAAGTGCCATGCAGGAAAGGGAACATATGTAACTAAATGTTGGGACTGTCTGTAAACCCAGGGAAAATGAGGTAGTAAGTTGGCTGTCAGTGTGAGTGCATGTACTGTTATGCCATGCTGTACAGGTCTTAAAGTGTGTATTTGTTTCCCCCACAAGGTGGCGATGTGAGTCAGGGTCCCTCTTGCACTCAAACTGAGGTAGGTGTCCATACAGACACTGATGATGATGATGGTACAGGTGAGGCACAGGTGGGGTTGTCAGAGGCCGACACTGCACCAACTATTCCCGGCTCCACAAAGTCTACTCTTCAGTTATTCTCTTGGAACTAGACAAACTTTCAACTTAAGTACTCAAATCATTCACTTCTCATCCCTGCACTTGCCCAAAACTCATAGCAAGCACTAATAAACCTTAGCACTAGACCCCCCTATACTATAGGAAAGGACAAGGCTCTCTATTCGACCTTACCAGCCAATCAGTAAAATAGTTCACTGTACCTATCCAGGCATGTCCAAAGGGCAGTTTCAGGTGTACTCTCCAGTCCAACTGGTGAATCTGGGCATTTTGAGGCAATGTTACAATTCCTCATGTACACAGAAAACCCTCCCCTCCTTCCACCAAACACTAATACATGCGAGAGATGCAATTATACAGCCAAACTGGAGGCTAAGCTCTCTCAACCCAAGACTGGACCAGGCAGTGAAGAGGAGAAGGGAATTACTTGCATCACACCACCAGTCTCACATAGACCTATGAAACCAGCACTGGCAAAAAACACACAAAAACATACTCGGAGGCTCTAAATAAAAATCTGCAAAAGCAACAGAGACCTCCAAAGCAGACATCCAAGCAACCTCCACACCCCCAACACAAACAATGAAACACATACTTCACAAAACCAGTGTGCCACACAATCACAACCCTTAAGGCAAAATAACATACCCAACACACTAGTAATAGGTGACTCTATAGTCAGGCACACTGATGTCCCACTCACTAGGCTGAACAAGGAGAAGATTACTGTTAGTTGCCTGTCAGATGCCTGGATCTGACACATAACACAAGCACTCAGGTCACTCCAGAACAAGTACAAATATGACTCTGTCATTGTCCATGTTGGTGTGAATGACCTGAGCCGTACCTCCTTGGACTACATGAAAAGAGACATGGAGGTGCTCTCTGATCACGTAGCTCAGGCTGGTATGACCCTGACCCTGAGTTGCATCCTGCCCTCACCAAGAATGATACCACGGTATAGAGAAAAAAATTATCAATTTCAACAATTGGCTATGCTTCTGGTGTCATTCAAAGGGGATCCAGTGTCTGTCAGCCTGGGATTACATGCTCGACAAGCCACACTGCTTTGCTAGAGACAGCTTGCACCTGTCACCCTTAGGCTTTCGAATACTGGTCAAGGCTCTTGCTACCCAAATAGTGCCTTTTTTTAGGCAAGGCTCAAAAGCCAAACCCACCGCCGTAAATAGCACAAGTAACAAAAAACTGAGGGTAATGCTGCTCAATGCCAGAAGTCTAAACCTCAAAATGCACGCACTCGAGGCACTCCTCAGTATGGAGAAAATCAATATATGTGCAGTAACAGAAACCTGGTTTAAGGCTGCAGAGAGCACCCCAGCACTATCAGGCTACAACTAATACCATACATTTCGGCCACAAAACCTGGACCGAAATACAAAAGGCGGCAGAGTATCCATATTCATCAAGGATACCCACACCTCCAGGTTAGTGGCACAGCACGATGCTTCAGAAATTATCCACGTGCAACTAACAATGGGCAAAACTGCTATTCAAATTATAGCTTGCTACAGATCAACCACCATGTCCCAGGACCTCCATTCCGCATTCCTGGAAACACTGGGAAACATAAAGGTCCTACCAAACACCCTGATATTGGGTGATTTCAATTATCCAAACATTAACTGAGAGAACTACTCAAGTATGAACTCCCTGACCCAACATTTAAACTCAAACGCCCTGGATCAACTGGTTAACACCCCCACCAGAGGTGACAACATATTGGACTTGATCATCACCAACATGGGCAACCGATGTTCCACACCGGAGGTCAACTCCTCGCTGGTTAGATCTGACCATCAACTAATCACTCTGGATATCCACATTCCGCCACCAGCCCCGGTCAAGGAAACCACCATGAAAAACTTTTCAAAAGCAAAATTCACGTTACTTAAGACCAAGGTGAGAAGTTTCAAAGCCCCCATGCTAAAGGATAACACTGTCTAAGCTGCAAAATCCTTTACGAATGCACTCTACGGGTACCTACAAGAATGCATGGATCGTGCTCTCCCAAACAAAACCAAGACTCACTCCTCCAAGAAAAGAAGACTAGTCTAGTGGACCCCTGCCATAAACAAGCTATACAGTAGAAGGAGGAAACTAGTACAGAAAAGAGTAAAATCCCAAGAAGGGAAGACATCCCTGATCAGTATCAGCAAGAAACTACGTTCCCTCATAAAATCATCCAAGGCTAGCTTCGAAAGAAAAATTTCCATGGACTCCAAAGATAACCACAAGCCATTCTTTAGCTATGTCAAGATTCTAAGTGGCAATTCTCAGATCTGCTTGGAGTTAGTGCAGAATGGCACAAAATACACTAAACCGACCGATATAGCCAACATCCTGGCAGACAGGTTCAGTGCAAACTTCACCCCCAAAAGGCCCATAACTATACCAGAAGAATGTAGTGCCCCTGAAATCACAGACACTCAGGTTAAAACAGCCCTTTCCAAAGCCAAAAACACAGCGTCAATGGGACTGGACAGTGTCCCAGGCTGCATCCTACACGAATTCAAAGATGAACTAACTCCTCACCTAAACACACTGTTTAAACTCAGCCTCTCCACAGGCTATGTGCCCACAAAGTGGTGCACTGCAATGGTTATTCCGCTCCACAAAGGTGGAGCCACAACGGACCTTGGGAACTATCGCCCTATAAGCCTAACTAGCTTGATCTGCAAAGCTGTGGAGCGCATCATCATGGATCTCATTAACAGAGACATTGGAAACCTCCAAACACTGGACCCAACCCAGGTCGGCTTTGTTAAGGGCAGATCATGCCTCCTAAACCTGTTGGACTACTTTGAGACAGTTACCAAGGCTATAGACGAGGGAAAGGGGGTCCACACAGCCTACCTAGACCTCGCAAAGACCTTTAACACTATTCCCCACTCAGGTATTATAGAGAAGCTCACCAGCCTCAACATAAACCCCTACGTCACAAGATGGGCTGCCAACTGGCACACGGACAGAACCCACATGGTAAGAGTTGCAGGAGCTAGGTCTGACTCTAAACCTATTACAAGTGGCATTCCCCAGGGCTCAGTCTTGGGACCACTCCTGTTTGGCATATACTTCTCAGAGGTACAGGCAAGCACAGGAGGACTATGGCTCACCAAGTTCGCAGACGACTGCAGACTACGGGCTATAATTGACTCTCCGGCTGACACAGACATCCTCCAAAAGGGTCTCACTGAGACAGATACCTGGTGTCAAAACCATGATCTCAAGCTAAATGCCAAAAAGTGCATAGTCATTCCCCTTTTGAAAAAACATAGTACCCACAAACTACCACATAGGTGGTCGCCCCCTAAATACGGAAGACGTAATAAGGGATTTGGGGACCCAAGTAGATAGCAACCTCTCCTTTGATAATCACATTGCCAAAGTGGTTAGAAAATCCTTCTATGTGGCCCACCTAATCACAAAAGGGTTTGCATCCAGATCGAAAGAGGTCATTGGGCCCCTCTACCCATCACTCATCAGACCCATCATGAGTACAATGCCCCATTTGGGATGTACTTTACAAGACACCTGCAACAATTGGAAAGACCACAAAAGGTCCTCACCAAGAGGATCACTGGCCTCAAGCAGATATGCCCTATGCAGCTTGACTGAAGAAACTCCAGCTGTACTCGGTTGCATATCACCTACTCAGAGGTGATCTCTGCCTGACATACAAGGCCATGTCCAACCCAGAATTGATGGACATGCTCCACCTAAAGAAAACCATATCTCCTCGAGCCACACGCTCTAGGAATCTAAACCTCACCACAACAATAAATAGGACGTGCTGGAGGGATATATTCCTGTCCCAGAGACTTTCCATGCTCTGGAACAAGATTCCAGTCTACATTAGGCAGAGTTCCTTGCTAACCCTCTTCAAGAGAAACCTTGATGAGTGGATGGGAAACAGAAAGTTTACCCCAGGGATCACTTCAATGGCTCTGCTGAACAGAGGCACAGGGAACTAATCTAAGGGGGTGGCAAAAGCCTACACATTCAGGCTAGGCTTATAAATGCCTTCGGGCAGATAGCCTAGAACGTATGAACCTACCTATGTGTCATCATCCTCCTAGCCACGCCAAGCCCGCACACAGTTACAGTGCCCCTACAAATCCCATCACATGTGACCATAGCAGAGGGACAGTTGGCAGTTGGTGGCAATGGCCTGGAAAGTGTGGTGTTCATGCCAACTGTCGGGTCACAGTCGGTATAGCTGAATGTCCGGAAGGCTGCCACATCGGCAGATGTACCGTGGTGCTCGTGGGAGGGACCGCAGGTCATCTTGCCACTGGCAGAGGCACCACAACAGGTACCACCAGGAGCATTTTTCAGGCTGTAATGGAGGCACAGGCATGTGTGGAAATGCACACCAGACAGGGCCTGAGGTTGCAGAGGTCTGCTTTCACAGCTGCAAGTGGCACCCTCCATAAACTCGCTGGTGCCTTCCGTGTATATACCATGGTCATGGATAGACGGTGGGATGAGATGGTGGGCCTCCTCGACCGTGGTATGTCTGTGCTAGAACGTGTGGTGGGAGTGGTGCAACGGCCGCGTGGACGTAGGCCAGAAACACCAGCAGCTGGCGGTCAACGTGGACGTGCCAGAATGCCCAGCCTCTCCCGCAGTGGCAGTACCAGCCCCAGTGTACCACTGGGGCTGCTGTCCACACCACACCACAGCAGGCCCTCGTGCACGTGGCCCTGGCCAGTGCCATGCAGGACATGGTTCCAGCAGACATATGTCATCAGGGGATAGTAGCACTTCAAGGTCTGTACCTGCACATGCCCAACCCCTGGCAGGCACAGTCAGCGTGTCCGTGACCGGAGGCAGTGAACTGCACACCCTGCCAAGTATGATCTGCAGCTGTCCAACATCACTCATGTAGGGCAGCCACATGGCGGAACTGTGTGCATGCATACCCACACACTATGCAACCACACCTGTGGCGACCCCATACCGACACACATCACGCCCCAATCAATGAACTGAACCACATGCCCACACACATGGTGACAGATGTTTGGACCACCCTCGGCCTCTGGCACACCAGCAACACACCCTGTGCATATGATGATACCTGTGCCACATGCCTGTTATCCATAACATCAATGCAGGGACAGGCTAATATGGTTCTGATGCACATGGTGACTGTAATAGAGTGCTGCAATGTACTGCAGTGTAAGATGTTGTCAGGGGTAATGTGTAATGCATACATGTTAGGTAGTGTAGCCATGCAGCTATGATGCATCTCAGCTGTTGGTAACACCAGTTGTTATTCCCATACTGTTAACCATTTGTGCTGTAGGTGTACATGTGTAAGCATGGAGGATGGTCTGCAGTCATATTCCACAAGGGTATGTCAGTGTGGTGACACCATGGCCGTGACATATCTGATGTACAGTTGCACACATGCCACAGGTATGTATAACAGTTATTGCCCTTGCAAAATTGACCGATGGCCTGCTGGTACAGGTATAATCTGCACCCGTATGTCAACCCATCCACATATACACACATCCTTACTTGGCGACACTGTGTCTAGACCTCTACCCAGGTATGTAGTGCTATTGAACTGTGTGGCTGTCATTGCACACACAACGCTATCTGTAGGTTGAGGTGTGTACCAGGTCACGTTACATGCAGACCATCCACAAACACGTACAGTATGGTAATGGGGATTTAATGTTTGTATATGGAGAATACATAGTGTGTCATACCATCATATACACATTGACTGACACATAACAGGTAGACACACATCTTAGAGACCTGGTTTATTGTTGCTAACTAGTCTGTGTGTCCAATGTGTTACAGGTTGGCTACACACAGCACATGTGTAACTGGGCTGTATCCTGTTATCTGTTACCTGTATGGGTGATGGTGACAGTGGCCACCAGAGAGTGATACGTGGGCCATATACCAGGTGTGCCATGGTGTACAGCACCCACATCCCCCACTGGATGTTGTACACATTGGAACACATCTTGATTCTCTGACGTACCCACTATCACACATTGGCCACAACGGCAAAACAACCCATTGCATATCACAACAGTGGTACCACAGGGATATGCATGTGATGCACATGCCAGAGGCATAGTAGGATGTTGCATTGTGCTGCCACACCTATGGGCGACAACAATATCTGTCCTACTGTGTAGCAATGTGTATTGTAATAGGAGTATGTGACCTCGGAATGGTGTACCCTACAGATATGCACACACACACACGTGGTAGACCTCAATAGGATTCCCATGCCTACCGACCCATTGGTACAACGCTATTGCACTGGTACTGCAAGACACATGTAGCTGTTAGGGAGAGGAGTGTAACAGGCTACATGTTACATTAATGGGTTTGAGAGGCACCGCACACTATACGAGTTGTACAAATAGGCATCCTCTCCCCCAGCCAAACACGTCCGCCCTGCATTACACTACCAAGTGTTGGAGATCCCATAACCAGGGCCTGTGACAACATAGGCACATGATGTTACCTGTACTGCATCCCACCTGTATGATGTCAGGCTGGTATTGGTAACATTTCATGCAGTACAGTCTGGCTCCCGTGGGTAATGTATTATGTGGAAGCCTTCAACATTCCCAGGATACAGATACGCAGACACAGATATGCAAATACAGGTATACGTATTTATATATATATATATATATATATATATATATATATATATATATATATATACATACACATGCACGTGACTACACATACACACAGTTATATGTACAGTAAGTGGAAGATGCACACAATATGGAACAGCCACTATGCATACAGTTGAACTCTGAATGACTGGACACTTTGTGTCACCCATACAAATAACAGTCGTTGCCTGTAACATACATCCACAGAGAGGTCATAGCTAAAACACCACCCACAGGTTTGCAGACATGGAAACCTTTAATCGTGTACTATTACATTTCTACATGCCATGCCATATAGCTGTTCAGACACTGACAACTATATCAACAGAATGATGCTAATGTGGACAGATACAGTAATACAGTAGTCTGGAAAGGTTCACAGCTGTTGCTGTCCAGGCCAAGCCATTCACATTATACAATAGGAAAGACACACTGGGCCGCAGGATACCTAACAATCAACTGTATGTAGTGCAGGTGTGTAGTTCAGTAGCCTCTGTCTACACACTGTACAAACTCAGTAGGTGGTATAGATGTTATATGACCACATGGGTTGTAACTGCTACATAACGTGGCATAACTGACACTATCACGAGCACACCAATAAACAGAACAGTTTGTATGGCAGGGGGGCAGTAGTCTTGCATTACCCAGATCCATGTCATTAATGTATATATAGGTGAAATACATGGTACTGTACATACAGATACCTTAAGGCAGCTCAGCCCTGATACCCCCACATTTTGTAGCACCCTAGGTCGTTTATGGTGCTTCCCCCGCTAGACTCAATATTACAGGGCCATATACCACTGTTACATGCACTGGGCTCTGCAGTGCATAAGGGCACACATGTATTGTGTAGGTGACGCCCACACATATATGACCCCCACTATATGTGTGGGGGTTACAACGGCAGTGTTATACTCCCAGCCCACTATGGATCAACCACCTACATCATGACATATGTGCAAAGCTTGGTATGTAGGTGCTGGACAGAGGCTGGAATACAGGCACATATGTGGACAACTGTTGCCATACACTACGCATGAACAGGTGCCAGTGTCAACACAGCCCCACTCTCACAAGGACATACACACATTGACACACGTGGTAGGGCCAGGTGTACAAATCGGTTGTGGAATTGCCACATCACATCACTGTGCAGGTATCCCATGCACCACACACGTCATACAGGGGCTGAATGGGCAAAGGGTATGGGAAGGTGTCTGACATCAGACAGCATGCTGCAGCATGCCCATGGCGGTTTTAGAGTGTGTGGATGTGAACATCTGCAGCATGTAACACACACACAAACACACAGGGTGCCAGTACTGACATGCATGGGTGCATGTCTGCGCAGGTGTGTGGTGTTCAACTGTGCCAGATGGCTGTCCAAGGCTAGGCGATGGGTGTACCTTGGCATCATGCCACATGACGATGGTCTGCATTGTGGCTCAGGGATGTAGTGTCTGCATTTGCCCACACAGGCAGGTATTGTATCCCCCATCCGGTTACCTGAGTGACTGTTGTATGTGGCCAGTCCTGTGCATCGCTTGCCATGTCTGTGTTCCTTCGTCCATGACATGGATGGCATCTGGGATGTGCATACGTTCCACTTGCATGTACAGTGACATGTGGATCTGTACCTGGGGTGTCCGGCCGATGTTGTGAACACAGATTATCCTCCGATGTGCCAGTCTTGCCCACCTGTGGCGGGAACTGGTAATGGCCAGCAGCTTTACCCTGCCCCTACATTGAGTGCATGCTATCAGCATTCCCTGGTGTCAGTTGCATCTGTCCATATGGTCATGTTGTCAGGCATGGTATGTCCGTTGTGGGTCACATGTGATGGCACCACAGGTGTCCATTGGGGAAATGGGGAAGGTGCACTGTCTGCACGTATGTCCATATTAGACAGATGGATAGGATGACATGCCCTCTGTGGCCCACTGATATCACTCCATAGTTACTATCATTGGCCAATATGCAGTGTACTACCCACATATTGGCTGTTACCTAGGCATGTGTGTGTGTATGACACATGGGTTGAGAGTGTGCTCTGGACAATACTGGAATTGCTAACTCTGATTGCCTGGCCTTGATGTCACATGTCTGGGTATGGCTTTGCACCCCAGCCTCTCGGCCATATCACGTGTTATCCCTGTATGGTGGACATTGATATATAGTATAGCCACCATATAAGAAATTTGCAAAACCTGCTCCACATTGGCCATAGGTGTCACACAGTCACAACCAACTTTACACAGGGTACGGGTTACAAACACACACACACACACACACAGACACACACACACACACACACACACACACACACACACACACACACACACGCAGATGCACACCTGTCATGTTTGGGAGTAGAACCTTTACCTAACTAGTGTATTACACTACAGCACTACACAGTTATAGTACGCACCATGGATATTACTGGAGTAGTCCTTCCCCGAAAGTGTATTTCACAATGACTGACATCAGCAGGATTGCCAAAGTACGGCATTTGAAATGACTTCAAGAGATTAGCCTAAAATGTACAGTGACACACAAAATACATCCAGAACTGCCATGTGTGGGGATGGAACCCTACCACAGTTCTAATTCACAATACAGCAGTATGCAGTTACAGGATGTGCTACAGTCATTACTGGTCTACAACCTTCCCAGAGGTGCATTTATAGGTGTGTGACATCGGCAGCCTTGCCAAAGGTGGGTATGTGAAATGTAAGGGGTGTGAGTACTCTAAAAGCATTGCTCTCTACACAGTCAGACATACACACACAGTTGGCAGGTCTGGGGTTAAAACTCCCAACTAACTCCTTAATCACACTATGACCATACGCTGTTATGGGATGTGCTACAGAGATTACTGGGCTACAATCGTCCCAGAGGTGTATTTCAAGGTGCGTGACATCAGCATCCTTACCAAAAGTGGGTATTTGACTTGTAAGGGGTGTGAGTAGCCTAAAAAGCATTGCTCTCTACACAGTTAGACATGCACACAAACACAGTCACACACACACACACACACACACACACACACACACACACACACACACACACACACACACACACACAGTTGCCAGGTTTGGGGTTGGAACTCCTACCTAACTAGTTTATCACACTACAGCGGTAAGCAGTTATGGGATGCGCTACAGAGTTTACTGGGCTACAGCCTTCCCAGGGGTGTATTTCTAGATGGGTGACATCAACAGCCTTGCCAAAGTTGGGTATGTGAAATGTAAGGGTTGTGAGTGGCCTAAAAGGCATAGCCCTCTACACAGTCAGTGACAGACACACACACATACGCGCACACAGACTCACACACGCACAGTTGCCACGTCTGGGGTTTGACCTCCTACCTAACTACGTTATCACAGTACAGCTGTATGCAGTTACAGCATGTGCTACAGAGATTACTGGGCTACAGCCTTCCCAGGGGAGTATTTCTAGGTGGGTGACATCAGCAGCCTTGCCAGAGCTGGTTATGTGAATAGTAAGGGGTGTGAGTAGCCTAAAAGGCATTGTTCTCTACACAGTCAGTGAAAGACTGACACACACTCATACACACAGTTGCCATGTCTGGGGTTAGAACTCCTACCTAACTAGTTTATCACACTACAGCAGTACGCAGTTATGGGACGCACCACGGAGATTACTGGGCTACAACTCTCCCAAAGGTGTATTTCACATTGGATAACCTCAGCAGGCTTGTCAGGGTAGCGCTATGGGGTGGGCGGTGTGTGCATGGCCCATAAACCATTCATGTAGGGGTGACACGCCACAAGCGGCCACACACGGAGTCAGATGTCACAGGTACGTGTAGAGAGCTACTAGATGACTACATTCTTGTACAGCCATGTTGCACAGCTGGCACGTGGACCACATAGCCTGTGGTGCTGACAGGTACTGATTGCTAGTAACTGCAGTGTGTGACATCTGCACCTGATGTGTTTGGGGTCCTTTGGCTGTGTGCTGGGTGGGACAGATGTGGATGGCTCCTTGTCACGGTCACCCTCTTCCACACATCTGTATCCATCTACCTTTGGCTTATTATGGTGTGTTGTCCTTGCATATATGTCTGTATTCCTATCCACTGTGTTTGCAAGGCATGAGAGGTGCATACTGACGTGTCTGCACTAAAAAATGCAACCGCCGGATGTGTCTGGTCCACTGGTGTTTGCATACATGGCCTTCATGTGTTTGCGTGTGAGCATGCCCAGTATGACCTTTCAGTATGTGGATGACTGACATTGCCATAATTTCTCTAAGTGTGTGAGCATGCCCAGTAAGGCAGTCTGTTTTGCATGTGTGCATCATGTCCGATGGTTTGTACTGCACTGCTGACCTTTGTGTTGTACACCGACAGGTAGCATGCTGTGTCTGCAAGGGTATCCACCGATCATTTGGCATTGACTGTTGCAACACCCCCTCTTTCCTCAAACAAGTTAAACTGCTATAATTCAGTACAGGCATAATTTTCAAATCTAGGTGCTTAGGATTTCCCTCTCTCTTCCCCGCTTGGCTGACCTGGTGTGACTCAGTGTAAGTTTCTTCATTGTATGGATCTTTTACTGTAACTGAATGACCTGCTGCTAAATTCCAATTCTGTACAGACTGCTCTATTTTTTTTGCAGAGGCTCTATAAGTAGCTAGCGACTTTACTGAACTTCTATGGTAATATTTGTGTTTAAACTGAAACTGTAACTAGAGAAAGTGTATAATCAGAGCTCCTACTTGCTGCATGTTTTTAATGTTTAAATTGCACACACACATTGAAGAAGTGCTTTTATGACTTGAATAACTTGGGCTAGCTATACCTGAAGTGCTTTTACTGACAATTTTCCAGTTGTACAGTTGTGAACAATAGATTTAGTTTTTCTGGTATATCTTTAAAATCTGTCAAGTGTTTATTTACTGCATTGCTCTCTTGCTTAGGTTTCTTAGCTATAAGTCTTAGTTCATTCTGAAGTGTGCTGCTTTACCGCCCCCCCCCCCACCATCAAACCTTTCTGAATGTATTAATATAAAATAAGTGCATGTTGTTGCCTTCATGCTTACCCTAGAATCTCTGCTTTTCTCTTTTCATAGTTGAACTCTACAGTTCCCAACAAAACGGAGTCTACAGGACTGCAGTTGGTCACCATAATAAAATCAGTTTCTCTCAGCATTTAAGCAGAGAAGGTTGCACACAAAAAGCAATTTGTTAAGCTTTCACTTACAGTGCTGTGTAATTAAGCAGTTCACCATTTTGGTCAGCCATAGGGCTCTTTTTTTCTACTCGAGTGTTTGCCTCCTTCCCTTGTAACTAAACTGACTCTTACATTAAGAGCTATAATACTTACCTTATAGCTTTAGGACACCTTAGGAAACCTTGTAAACTGCAATAGCCCCGCTACGTTCACCCTCACTACGCTTGGGCTCTCTTCGCTCCTTTCCCTTCCCCCAATTCCCTCCCGCCCCCGGTACCTCTAAATTTATAGTACTATAGCCAATCCCCCACTTTCTAGATCCTATCTGCTTTCATCTGGGATAATTCCTCCCACCCCCATTCTTCTACGTACATTTTAATAGCACCTATTAGCTTTCATCTGGCATTCTCCCATCCCCCCTTCCAGTACCTTTACCTCACCACTCTATCTTCTGGTGTTGCATCACCAGGTAAAAAAATTCCTTAACTCACTAGCTGAATCACAGATAAAGATATACACCTCTTTACTATCCCTCTTGTTCACACCATACCTCCTTACCTTGTATGAAAAACAGTTTCTCACGGGATTTCAGGTCCCGAAAGTCCATACTATCACCCCAGCTGTAAATCCTCCCACCTTCAACCATACTTACAGTACCAGGTCCTATCCAACATCTTGTTCAGTCTATCAACATCTCAACCCCAGGCACATTAGCTGTAGATCCAAACACTACCACAAACTAATAAACAAATTCCTGAAGTTCATCACCAAGTATAGACTTAACCTAATACTTGGTGATGTTATTCACCCCAACCCTGGCCCACCCACTTCAGAAACACATACCCCCTCCACTTGCAATCTAAGCTACAAACCTACAATTAATAAGCCAACTAACTCTCTCCTAGCCTGTCTTCTCAATATTAGAAGCATTAATAACAAGGTACATGAATTGCATGCACTTCTGGATGTCCACTCCCTTGAGATTCTCTGTTTATCAGAAACCTGGTTAAAACCTAACACTACAAACAATGAAGTGTTACCACCTGGGTACAACATACACAGGCTGGATTGTGCTTCAAGGAAGGGGGGGTGGGGTAGCTGTACTCAATAAATCTGAGTTGAATGTCACCATAGATGTAATACAACCACCTCAGATTAATAACTTGGAGATTCTTGTCACCAAATTGCAACTTAATAAAAATAAATGTATTAATATCATCTGTATGTACATTCTTCCAGGTAACAGTGTATCTACACTTGAAGATATCCTGCAGTGGCTATCATGTCACTACCCCCAAGAAATCCTACTACTTGGAGACTTTAACATAGACTGGGGCACCTGTTCCTCGGAATCCCCAACCACCCATATTAACCTGCATGCATTTACACAAATCATATCCACCCCTACCAGGATAGGTAAACCCAACCAAAAAGAAAGCATACTTGACTGGGTACTCATAAATAGTCACCCCCAACTGTACACCTCTGATACCCTCCCTGATGGCCTAAGCGATCACCTTCTCACATATGTAATTAAGCACAAAGCCATTAATTCAACAACCCTTACTTAGAAAGGTTAGAAACAACATAAACTTTGACCCTGCCAAATTCCAACAAGAACTAAACTCGTGTAATCGATCTATTCTAAAACACCTCCCCTTAGAGGTGGTACTTTAACAACAAATTCCTTGAGATCCTTGATTTGCATGCACCTGTTCGTTCAAGGAGAACAAAGGCAAAAACTGTGCCATGGCTTTCTTTAGAGTCTAAACTCAAAATTACCCTTAGAAACAAAGCATGGACTTTATGGCGTTCTTCTAAAGACCCCCAAGATCACATTAAATACATGCAATCCAGGAACGAAACTAAAAAAAATCCATTTTACAAGACAAAAAACAATACTACTGTAATTTACAGACAGTAAATCAAAATAACCCTCAGAAGTTTTTGGCAGGTTTAAATAGTCTACTACATCCTGGACAAACTTCAACCCCAATCCCTGCTACTACTATTGATAAAACCCCTGAAGATGTTTCTGACAGTTTTACCTGATTCTTTACTGAGACAATTCAAGCCCTAGCTAGCCAACTAACTCCTAGCTCCCCTGGTCCTGAAAGTAGCACCCTAGAAAACTTCTCGCATTCAGCTTCCAACCAGTTGCCACTTCACTTATCCGTACCTTGATCAAAAAATTAAAACCCACTCCACTTTCTGCTGATCATCTCCCTGACGAGTACCTACAAAAATCAGCTGATGCTATTGCTTACCCCGTCTCAATACTAATCAATCGAACCATAGTAGAAGCTAAAATTCCCACCATCTGGAAAATATCCTATGTAATCCCACTTCACAAAGGAGGCAGCTCTAATGAATTCTCCAATTATAGACCAATAGCTATACTCTCTCCACTTGCAAAGATTATGGAAAAATGTATTCATAGACAACTCATGCACCACCTAATCCAGAATCACTTTATGGCAGACACTCAGCATGGCTTCCGTCCTCATCACAACACTACTTCAATCCTCCAAGCCTTTACCGTATTTATCCTCAGCCCTCTTCTTGGATCTTTCCAAGGCATTCAATATGGTTGATCACCAACTTTTAATCCACATCCTGTAAACATTCTGTCTAGATACTAGAGCCCTTCAGTGGTTTCAATCCTACCTGAATGGTCGACAGCAGGCTGTCCTCTGGCAGAACAAACTCTCTAACCTTCTACCTAACACCCTTGGAGTACCACAAGGCTCTATACTAGGACCCTTGCTGTTCTCCATCTTCATTAACGACCTTTATACTGTCATCCCTAAAGTCAGCTGTATCCAATATGCGATGACTCTACTCTGATTTGCTCGGCCACATCTCCAATAGAGTTATGGTCAGCTACCCAGACCACCTTTAATGCAATAGAAAACTGGCTTTCTGAACGTCATCTGATCCTAAATCCCAAAAAAAACTAAAATGCTGTTATTTTCACCAACACGTAGGTCTACTGCTTTCACCTTTACCATAAATTCAAATGATGGCACAATAATCTCCCCTGACCCCTCTACAAAACTGTTGGGTGTCATCATAGATAATAATCTAAAATTCGACCTACATGTTAACCAAACTATCAAAACCATCAATAAAACACTAGGGTCGCTTTACAGAATAAAAGCCTTTCTAACCCCTCCAGCTAAAATTGCCATAGCTCACTGTCACCTTCTTTCAACCCTTCTGTATGCATCCCCTCTACTCTCGAATTTAAACAAGACCGTCCTTAACAAACTCTCAATTTGCTACAACCACATTGCCAGGTTTGCCACTGGGCTGCCTATTAGGACACATCATTGCATCAATCTAAATCAGCTTGGGTGGCTTGAACTACCCAGCCTAATCCAGTATAACCAACTGATTATAGCCTATAAAATCCTCTATAATCCAGACAATACTCCTGCACTTAAAAATATTATCACCCCTTATAACAATCCTAGACTGCTTCGATCCTCTAACAAACTGTTCATTCAGGCTAGCAAAATTAATAACACAGCCGGTGACTCTCTCTTTGCAAACTCTGTAAGTAGATCCTGGAACTCTCTTCCAGCTGATATTACCTTACTTTCCACCTTAGGTCAATTTAAAACTAGACTCAAACAACATTTGTCACTTAACTGGCTATGTCAATGTATCAGGCCTGGCTAACTGTCTCTAGAGTGTGTAAAAATATGTTAACCATCTTACTGTGTAATTTAATTTAATCCTGACGTACACTCAGGATTAACTCTAACCTGTGGAACTTGTTTAACTTGCTTACTTATGTAATCTCTGTAAATAGTCTGTTTGTATTATGTAATGCTGTATCTGCTTACCCTTGGAACTTTTCTCCCTGGGCCTCTACTGAAAATGGACATGCATCCAGTTGGACTATTCCGATCAACAAATGTAAAATAAATAAAAATAAATAAAATATATATAAATATCTATGTGTGTATTACATGACTATTTTGTTTTGTAGGAGCAAATATGTCAAAAAAGAGAAGCTTATTTGTTAAGGAAATATAAGGAACAGTCAGGTTTCAGAGTCTGACTGCCAACAATTTAAGACTAATAATGGCACACAGATGTAGTCAGCAATAAAAGTGTGGACTGTCGGAGTTCGCAGCCGGGACTTCCTATTTAATATGCACAGCTAAACAAAACAAGAGTGCGTGTATTATTAACAAAGCTGTTTCCCATTGTTTGAACTATGCACACATAAGTGGTTATGTTAAATGGGGCGAAATAGGCAGGTAATGGGACATTGGAATGACTGCAGGGGTGCCATATTTTGGTTGTCTGTTCTTAAGTTTGCGTTTGAAAGTTGGTACCCCACAATTCCATTGGAGTAGGCAGGGTTACATAATTATGTATGCAAATTTGATGTTAATCAGCATACAGATTTGTACCTATTTTTCATAGGCCTTGTCCAGATTTTTGATGTTTCCAGGTTGAGAGGTATGGTTTGTTGTTGTGTTTCCCAGTGTTAATTTTATATATTAATTCTGCCTGATTGAATTATTTTATATATTTTCTGGCATTGTTTTACTGTTTCTCATCTGTCCTGAAACTGCATTGTTTTCTGTTTTTCATCTGTCCTGAAACTGCTTCCCCCCTATTCCTGTGATGAAGTTTATAAAACTGGTCTAACAGCTTTTGTGTTATCTGATTGCTGATTTAAAAATAGTTTCTGTTTGTAAATTCCTGCATACAGTTTTGGAAACTCCTGGTGTTCTGTCTGCAGTGTGATTCTCAAACAATCTGGAAATATATTGCTGATTGATAAGTATATTTCTTGGCATTTTAGCTTTTCAGAGTTCTGCATTATCTTAATTCTGCCTGACTGAATTATTTTATATATTTTCTGGCATTGTTTTCTGTTTCTCATCTGTCCTGAAACTGTTTTTTTAGCCTCCCCCCCACCCTATTCTTGTGGTGGTGTTATAGTTGGTGGCTTTGCAGTTGCCCGCCCCTACTGTAAATTTGATCAGGGATACCCCTCCCACTCTGGTGTTTACTCTACTTAATACAGAGAGAACATCTGAGAAGGCCAACCCACTTAGGTTCTTAATCTTGAATTTTTCTTCTACTCCTTCTTCTTCCTCTCTCCATGCAATTTACTAAAAAAAAATAATTGCACTTTATTTTGCTTTTGCCTCTTCTTAAAAGTACTCAGTTGTATTTATTCTGCTCCATTTATTGCTGCTTGTTAGTAACCTGATTAAATTGTAACTGTTACTCTAAGCCTTTTGGTTTAAACACTTGGGCTCCAGACCAGTTGTTTTACATTAAGAAGGTTTGTGGCAGGACAGGTAGCTTGCATCCTTCTAAGTTGGGAATTGCTGATTGAAGGCTCTGTGTCTGTTATTCTAAAAGTGTATTAGTTCTGGTTAAAGCACTTAGGCTTCAGGACAGTTATTTTTCATTAAGAAGGTTTGTGGTCTGCACTCTTGTGGGAGGAGAGGCTAGATTCTGCCCTTCTGAGCTGGGAATTTCTGGTTAAAGGCTTATTGTGCCTGCTTATTTGAACTGTTTCTTTCTGAAATTGGTGCACATTGGTTGCTGTAGCATAGACTAGATTCAGGTATCCTAAATCTAGTTTTGTTTTATAACTTGAGCACTAATCCAGGCCATCTCTTTTGGAGAAGGTTCCCCTGCACCCTATTGGCAAGAGTGTGCAGTTAGAACTTGTCTGATTGAAGACTGCTGAAACAGGGCTCAGTTCTGAGCTTTTTTATTGGTTAATTGGGTAATTTGTTTAAATCAGTTTGCTCATTTTCTATTGTTATATAAAATAATGCACTTTATTCATCTGCTTTTACTCTATTTGTGTTTCTTCCTACTTTATTTTGCTTTTGCTGCTTGTTCTTAAAAGTACTTAATTGCATTTATTCTGCTTGTTAGTAGCCTGATTAAATTGTAACTGTTATTCTAAGCCGTTGGTTGAAGCACTTGGGCGTCAGACCAGTTGTTTTACATTAAGAAGGTTTGTGGTCTGCACTGTTGTGGCAGGACAGGTCGCTTACTTCCTTCTAAGATGAGAGTTGCTTATTGAAGGCTTAGTGTCTGTTATTCTAAAAGTGTATTAGTTCTGGTTTAAGCACTTGGGCTTTGGGCCAGTTATTGTACATTAAGAAGGTGTGGTCACTCTGCACTCTTGTGGGAGGAGAGGGTAGATTCTGCCCTTCTGAGCTGGGAGTTTCTGGTTAAAGGCTTATTCTGCCTGCTTATTTGAACTGTTTCTTTCTGAAATTGGTATGCCTTGTTTGCTGTAGCATAGACTAAGTTCAGACCTGCTGAATCTAACTTTGTTTGTATAAATTGAGCACTAATCCAGACCATCTTTTTTTGGAGAAGGTTCACCTAGTGGCAGGAGTGTGCAGTTAGTACTTGTCTGATTGAAGACTGCTGGAACGGGGCTCAGTTTTTAGCTTTTTATTGGTTAATTGGTTTAAATCAGTTTGCTCATTTGCTACTGTTATATTTAAAAAAAAAATATATATATATATATATATATATATATATATATATACACACACACTTTATGCTTCGCCGCTTAGCTAGGGTTAAACTATTCCTGGCGCTATAATGTATGCTCTTCTTATTTTCCCTTAGAACTAGCCAGTCTTTTAGTTTTAGCACTAAAATCTGTTTCTTTGAGCTCAGCACTTGTTCAGAACTCGTTGTAAGCACTAAATAAGCTAGAAATTACTACAGCACTCAACTTTCCTCACTTTTCTAGAGGAAAACAGTTTTTAGTACTTAATA
Source organism: Protopterus annectens (assembly GCF_019279795.1). Lineage (NCBI taxonomy): Eukaryota > Metazoa > Chordata > Ceratodontiformes > Protopteridae > Protopterus > Protopterus annectens. The sequence continues at coordinate 1,206,640,143 of NC_056743.1, forward strand.
AATAAGCACCTATCCAGGCATGTGTAAGGGTCAGCTCCCAGTGTTTTCTCCTGTCTACCTGATGAATCTGGGCATCTTGAGGCAATGCAGCAATTGCCTCATGTGCACAGACAACCCTCTCCTCTTACCACCCAAAACTACAACCTGTGAGAGATGTACTTATATAAACTTGAAACAAAGCTCTCTTCACCCAAGACTGGACTAGACAGTCAAGAGGAAAAGGAAAACTCTTGCACCACACCACACTCATCACATAGTCCCTCAAAACCTACACCACCACAACACACACACAGAAACACGAAATACATACCTACATTTGCGGAGGCTCACAATAAAAATCTGCTCAAGCAACAGAGACCTCCAAAGCAGAAATGCAAGCAACCTCCACCCTCCAACACAAACCAAATGACACATAGCCCACAAACTCAGTGTGCCACTCAACCACAGCCCATAAGGTATAACAACGTACCCAACAATCTAATCATAGGTGACTCTATAGTCCGGCACAGTGATGTTTCACTCACCAGGCTAAACAAGGAGAAGGTTACTGTCAGCTGCGAGGATCCACCACATAACACATGGACTCGGGTCACTCCACAACAAGTACAGATATGACTCAGTCATTGTCCATGTTGGTGTGAATGACCTGAGACGTACCTCCCTGGACTACATGAAAAAAGACATGGAGGAGCTCTCCGATCTTGTAGCCCAGGCAGGTATAACCATAGCCCTGAGTAGCATCCTGCCATCACCCAGAATGATACCACAGTACAAGGACAAAATGATTGACTTCAACAATTGGCTAAGCTTCTGGTGTCAGTATAAGGGGATCCAGTATCTGTCTGCCTGGGATGACATGATCAACAGACCACGATGCTTTGCCAGAGATGGCCTGCACTTGTCGCCCTTGGGATTCCGGATACTGGCTAAGGCTCTTGCCACCCCTATAGTGCCTTTTTTTAGGCAAGGTTCAAATGACAAATTCACCACCTTAACAGGTACAAACAAGCAAAATCTGAGGGTTATGTTACTCAGTGCTAGAAGTCTAAACCTCAAAATGCATTCACTCGAGGCACTCCATAAAATGGAGAACATCAACATCTGTGCAGTGACAGAGACCTGGTTCAAGGCTCCAGAGAGCACTCCTGCATTACCAGGCTATAATTCATACCACACCTTTCGGCCACCTAACCTGGACCAAAACACTAAAGGTGGAGGCGTGTCCATATTCATTAAGGATATCCACACCTCCAGGCTAGTTGCTCAGCATAATGCATCCGAGATTATCCAAGTGCAACTAACTCTGGGCAAGACCGCAATCCAAATTGTAACTTGCTACAGATCCCCCGCCATGCCTCAGGAGTCCCACTCCTCATTTCTTGATACACTGGAAAATATTAGGGTACAACCCAACACCCTAATAATGGGGGATTTCAACTACCCCATCATTAACTGGGAAAACTACTCATGTACCAACTCTTTTGCTCAACGTTTTCTTGATTTCATAAATTCTAATGCCTTGGATCAAGTTATCCACACCCCCACCAGGGGCAGCAATATCCTAGACCTGGTCATTACCTACATGGGTGACTGTGTGTTCCACACCAGAGGTCAGTTCCTCGTTCGTCAGATCTGACCACAAGCTAATCACACTAGACATCCACATCCCGCCCCCATCCCTATTAGGGAAACCACCATAAAAAAAATTTCTCCAAAGCCAACTTCACACTTCTTAAGACAGAAGTGGCAAACTTCATGACACTCATGCACACGGATAATAGAGGTACGACTGCTGAATCCTACACAAATGCACTTTAGAAGCCCTTACACGAGTGCATGGATCGTGCTATCTCTAACAGAACCAAGATGCTATTGTCCAAAAAAGGAAAGCCAATCTGGCGGTCCCCTGCCATAAACAAACTCTACAACAGAAGAAAGAAACTGTTGCAAAGAAGAGTAAAATCCCATGATTGCAGGAACTCCCTGGTCAGCCTCAGTAAGAAGATGAGATCCATCATAAAATCCTCCAAAGCTAGTTATGAAAACAAAATCACCACTGATTCTAAAGACGGCCACAAAGCACTCTATAGCTATGTCAAGAATCTCAATGGCAACACTCAGATCTGCTCTGAGTTCATAGTTTCATAGGTAGGTACTAGGCTATCGGCCCTGGGGCCTATACAAGCCCAGCCAAAAAGGTACCCTGGCTTTTACCACCCAAGAAAATTATTTTCCTGTGCCACTGTCGAGCAGAGCCACAGAGGTGATCCCTGGGGTTAATTTCCTGTTTCCCATCCAATCATCAAGATTTTTCTTGAAGAGTGCTAATGAGGAGTTTTGTTTGATATAGATAGGTAGTTTATTCCAGAGTATGGGAAGTCTCTGGGACAGGAATCTATCCCTCTGGCATGTTCTATTTATTGTGGTGACAAGGTTTAGGTCCCTAGAGCGTGTAGCTCGGAGGGATTGCACAATGGCACTAAATATACAGAACCAACTGATATTGCCAACATCCTGGCAGATAGGTTCAGTGATAACTTTACCCCCTCTCTCACCCCCTAAAGGGCCCATCTGTATACCGGAAGAATGCAAAGTTCCTGTAATCACGGCTGCACAGGTAAAAACCACACTCTCCAAAGCCAAGAACACAGCATCCATGGGACCTGACAACATCCCAGGCTGCATTCTACATGAACTGGCACCCCACTTAAGCACCATGTTCAATCATAGCCTCACCTCAGGCTATGTGCCCACTGAATGGTGCACAGCGACAGTTATCCCACTCCACAAAGGGGGAGCCACCACGGACCCCGGGAACTACCGTTCCATTAGCCTAACGAGCCTGGTCTGCAAGGTCATGGAACGTATCATCATGGATCTTATACACAAAGACATTGGTAATCTCCAAACTCTGAACCCCACCCAGTTTGGGTTTGTAAAAGGCAGATCATGTCTCCTAAACCTGATAGACTTCTTTGAAGCAGTCACCAAAGCCGTAGACAAGAGTAAGGTGGTTCACACAGCCTATTTAGATCTCGCCAAGGCTTTTGACACCATCCCCCACTCTGGAATTATAGATAAACTCACTAAACTAGGTATAAATCCCTATGTCACAAGATGGGTTGTCAACTGGCTCACTGACAGAACCCAAACTGTGAAAGTAGCAGACTCCAAATCCAACTTCAGACCATTGACAAGTGGAGTACCACAGGGTTCAGTCCTGGGTCCTCTCTTGTTTGGTATCTACTTTTCTGAAGTACAGGCTAACATAGAAGGTCTTTGGCTAACAATGTTCGCAGATGACTGCAAACCTGGAGCCATATTCGAAACTCCTAACAATGTGGACAGCCTACAAAAGGGCCTCACAGAGACAGATGCCTGGCCTTAAAGCTCAGTGCCAAAAAGTGCATCGTCATCCCCTTTGGTAAAAACTCTGTACCCATGAGCTACTACATAGGTGGTAGTCTACTTAACACTGAACGTATGATAAGAGACCTTGGGACACAGGTGGACAGTAGTCTCTCCTTTGATAATCACATCGCCACAGTAGTCAAGAAATCCTTCTATGTGGCACACCTCATCACAAAATGTTTCTCATCCAGGAAAAGAGAGGTCATTGTTCCTATCTACTCGTCACTCAGAGTACAATGCCCCTTTTGGTATGTACCTCACAAGACATCTACAGCAACTAGAAAGGCTGCAGAAATACGTCACAAAGAGGATTACCAGTCTCAAACAGATGCCCTACACAGACTGTCTCAAAAACTCCAGCTTTACTCCATCGCATATCGCCTACTCAGAGGCAGTCTCTGCCTAACATACAAAGCTATGTCAAACCCAGAGCTGTTGGACATGCTGCACTTAAAGAAATCCCAGTACCTCCGAGCTACATGCTCTAGGGACCTAAACCTTGTCAATACAATAAACAGAACATGCTGGAGGGATAGATTCCTGTCCCAGAGACTTCCTATACTCTGGAACAAACTACCTATCTATATCAAACAAAGCTCCTCATTAGCACTCTTTAAGAAAAATCTTGATGATTGGATGGGAAATAGGAAATTCACCCCAGGGATCACCTCTGTGGCTCTGCTCAACAGGGGCACAGGAAAATAATTTTCTTGGGTGGTGAAAGCCAGGGTACCTTTTTGGCTAGGCTTATATAGGCCCTAGGGCCAATAGCCTAGTACCTACCCATGAACATATATATATATATATATATATATATATATATATATATATATATATATATATATATATGTGTATGTGTGTATGTGTGTGTGTGTGTGTATATATATATATATATATATATATATATATATATATATATATATATACACACACATGTATATCAACTCTATAATTGTCATACTTCAGAGAAAAGGGATTATTACCAAGAAGTGGCATCTCAGATGTAGTATATGTAAGTCTGTTCTCTTGACCATTCTGTCTCTGCATTTGATGAATCGCTGTAGCGGGTCCCAACATTTCAAATGGTTACCCATTGGCCTAGTTTGACTAACACCATCAACAAAATGTAAATAAATAAAATACTTGCCTAGAATACAGTTGTTAACCTCAATTTGGAAGTTATAAATCTGTACTGTTTCTGTTTTGTTTTTTTTTTGTTTGTTTGTTTTTATGTTTTTGCCCCCACTGCCTGCTGACCATCAGCTCCCACTGTTGGTCAGCTGGCTCATTTGTTCCCCAGTCACTGGTGAGATGAGAGTCAACCAGGAGAGGCTATCTTGAAGGTATCTATGAGAGATGATTCTGATTTTGCTTTTGCAACCTAGTCCCCATTGTGCATGCCCAGTAATGTCCCCAGGGTTCTGCATGCATTGGGCATCAGCAAGGTTTAACTAACCCTTAAGATAGCCCTTCTCTTGAAGTTTGTGCTCATGTGGGATCTGTAGTCTCCATTGGGGAATTTTGCCATGGGAAAATGGGCCTTACCTGCCTTTTAGGAACATGTGCCACTTGTTTTCCTCAACAACAGCTCCAGCAGGCACCCGTGCCACTATTCAAACTCAGGCCACTGAGATTATAGTCCTGGCTTTGTTCCTCTATGTGACAATAGCTGGCCTATGCCCTCTATGTTCTTGCTGCTGACATTGAGTCGACTGTAGTGGCTACTTGTGTTCTATACTTTTCTGTGATTACCCATCCCCCCAACAAATGTAGCATATTCATCTCGTTTTACTCCTACCAAAGCATCTTACAGGTAATGTTTATTTATTTATTTATTTATTTTTTATTCTGCAACTTGTCAGGTAGATTTAGCCCCTTTTACTGTAAAAAGGCAACAGAGATGTGCACAGATTCCAAACTATGCCTTTACCACAGATGTGTAAGTTAACAAGACTCTCTCCATACTTCTTGAATTAGTTCCTCTCTGGATAACATTTTTATTGCTGATGCTTCTTCTAGCGCAGCAGCTTCTGGTACTGTCATCATGAGACATGCTTGCTTATGCACACAGCTTTTCTAGAAAGGAAATTTGGTAAAGTATTACAATTTTATTACCCTTTTGGATAAGTTATTTCTGTTTCGCACCCTGCCTCGGTGGTGTAGCGGTAGTGTTGTTGCCTCACAGCAAGAGGTTCTCCTGTTCGATTCTCTGCTGGAGTGCCTTCTGTGTGGAGTCTGCCTGTCCTCCCCACGGTCATGTGACATTCGAAAGACATGCGTGAATGGGCATGCCTTCGTTGAAGATTGGGTGTCGGGCTGGCAATTCGGCACCATAAAAACCTACTGCCAGTCATTAGCGGACCGGAGTTCCACTGTGGCGACCCCTAACCGGGAAAAGCCGAAAAGACAAACAAAAAACCCTGAATGTGAAATAGTAACATTTTAAGAAAGAGCAAAAGAACATAACACAGTCATCCTATACCACCAGCCCTAAATAATAACTGAACTTTCCTATATTGTCACTCTTACAGAAAGCAAACAAAACACTAGCAGCTTTTTCAGAAAGAATAATACTGCAAACACACACAAAAAAGAAAACATCCTACATGACAAATGTAAGCAGGGAAGTAAATAGCTTTGGTCAGGAAAAGAAGATAAAAATCTGCAGTAACAGCAATTGGCAAGCAACTTTAATAATATTTTAACCCTGCCATCTCTCTTTTACCTAGGTGAAAGATTTTCCATATTGGAAGCTCAGTTTTTCCTGACTGTAACAGACAAGTGGGTCAAAGTAGTGGTGTCATTTTGTTGAACCACTAAACTTTTGTTCTGTTCCACTTTTGTAATCTGCCTTTTCTGTAGCAAGTTGTCAGGTAGACATGTCTTAATACTCTAATTACATTTCCATTCACACTGTTGATCTAGTGCCAGTTTTACTACCATTTTTTTCTATCAAAGGGCTGTGCAAAATATTGTTTAATGTCTGTATGCCAAGAGATTGATTAACATCTGTGGAAGAGTACACTTGGAATAACAAAAGGCAACAAATAATTTTTATGAAACAGTATATGTCATTTGTACTGCGGTGGTGGTGCTGCGGTAGCGTTGTTGCCTCACAGTAAGACGTTGTCCTGTTCGATTCTCAGTTAGAGCGTCTTCTGTAATAAACAATACTCCTACTTAAGAGTGAATTTACAAGCCATCCTTAAAACTATAGACCAGTAACTTGCCTTCCAACGATGTATAAACTATATACTGGAATTGATGCAGACAAAGTTTATAGTCATTTAATAGAAAACTCAATTATGGCAATATAACAAAAGGGCAATAAAAGAAAGTCATATGGAACAAACAATAATTTGATGTTTAATAAAGTCATAATGGAGAACTGTATAAAGGGCAAGAATCTAAGTATGACATGGATAGACTACAGAAAAGCATTTGACAGTATTCCACATTCATGGAAAAAAGAGTGCTTCAAAATGTATATTACAGCTACCATGAAACAGTGGCAAACCTCTGTGTAGCTAAGCCATGATAAAGGACAGATTATTATTCCAGGGATAAAAATTCAAAGGGGGATATTCCAGGGTGACCCTCTTTCATCGTTGCTCTTTTGTCTTGCCCTTGACCCATTAAGCTGTTTACTTAACAGATTAGGTAGTGGCTATAATTTGGCTCCCAGCAAACACCAAATTGCAAAATCTTCTCATCTTTTGATAGATTATTGAAAACTGTATAGTTCAACAGATGAGGAATTAAGAACTGAAAGCAGAACTGCAAAAATAAGTAAATAATGAGCCTTTGCCTGTACTGTGGACTGAGTCTGCTCCTCAGCCACTGATGGGCGACTCTGCAGTGGCCATAGCTTGTTATTCAGATCACTGAATAGTTTCACCAGGACCTTTTAGTATAGTTCTTCTTGGCACCATGGGCCGGTGTAAGCCTTAAGTTCTGTGGCTGTTTTAGAGTCCATACTGGGTATGGGAGAACCATCAACTTTGGGGATGAAAGTTTCTCCTGGAGGTTTTTCACAGGGTGGCCAGGGTAAGAGATCTGTTTTCTGGTTTGAAGTGACAGTTCAGTTGATCTCCTCCTAGAGTTGTCCCTAAGAAAAAGAAAAGGTTAAACATATTTCATCTAAAGACAGTGGGTATATTAATAAAAATGAATTACTTCGCTTGCAGCCTTTGAAATTGTTAGGATGTTTACTCAGAGGATTCTGATAATAAGAACAGGGCTTCTCCCATGTCTTCCTCACAAGCACATGACTCTGGTTCTGAGGAGATTGTTTCCTAAGTTTCTACTACAGACCTTACTCAAGTTATTCTACAAAGAAGTAATTTGCATACAAGTCTGACTAGTAAACAGATGACACTTTTTGGGATCTTTACTTTGCACTAGAAAGTTAATTCTGTCTACATTTGAACCAGCTCTTCTGACTGTTTTTGGTTCATTACTTATAGACAGTTTTGCTTATTGCTGTGACATCTACAACAGATTATCCCAGTTGAAAGTGCTGTAATTTCTGTTCCTTTTCCTAACATTCTGATTTTCACCCCTCCATCAACAGTAATGCTTCCTGTACTATTCACCTTTGGACATAGGTTCATAGGTAGGTACTAGGCTATCGGCCCAAGGGCCTACGTAAGCCTAACCAACAAGGTTCCCTGGCTTACGCCACCCAAGAAAATTATTTTCCAGTGCCACTGTCGAGCAGAGACACAGAAGTGATCCCCGGGGTGTATTTCCGATTTCCCATCCACTCATCAAGATTTTTCTTGAAGAGTGCTAATGAAGAACTTTGCTTGACATAGATGGGTAGCCTGTTCCAGCATGCCCTGTTTATTGAGGTGACAAGATTTAGGTCCCTAGAGCGTGTAGCTTGGAGGGATTGGGATTTCTTTAGGTGTAGCATGTCCAACAGCTCTGGGTTTGACATAGCTTTATATGTTAGGCAGAGATCACCTCGGAATAGGCGATATGCTACGGAGTAAAGCTGGAATTTTTTGAGACGGTCAGTGTAGGGCATTTGTTTGAGGCCAGTAATCCTCTTTGTGAGGTACTCCTGTGGCTTTTCCAGCTGCTGCAGATGTCTTGTGAGGTACATTCCAAAAGGGGCATTGTATTCTATAGTGGGTCTAATGAGTGTGGAGTAGAGAGGAACAATGATCTCTTTTTTTCCTGGATGAGAACCCTTTTATGATGGTATGCCACATAGAAGGACTTCCTGACTACTGTGGCGATGTGACTATCAAAGGAGAGACTACTGTCCACCTGGGTCCCAAGGTCTCTTATCACGCATTCGGTGTTAAGTAGATTGCTGCCTATGTGGTAGTTCATGGGTACAGAGTTTTTACCAAAGGGGATGACACTGCACTTTTTGGCATTGAGCTTGAGGCCATGGCTCTGACACCAGGCAATCTACCTCACCGAGGCCCTTCTGTAGGATGTCCACATCATTTGGGGACTTGACTGTGGCTCCTAGTTTGCAGTCTTCTGCGAACTTCGTTAGCCAGAGGCCTTCTGTGTTAGCCTGTACTTCAGAGAAGTAGATACCAAACAGGAGCGGTCCCAGGATGGAACCCTGTGGTACTCCACTTGTCACTTCTTTGAGATCAGATTTGGAGTCTGCAACTTTTACAGTGTGGGTTCTGGCAGTGAGCCAGTTGGCAACCCATCTTGTGACGTAGGGATTTATACCTAGTTTACTGAGTTTAGCTATGATTCCAGAATGGGGGATGGTGTTGAAAGCCTTGGCGAGGTCAAGATAGGCTGTGTGAACCACCTTACCCTCATCTACGGCTTTGGTGACTGCCTCAAAGAAGTCGATCAGGTTCAGGAGGCATGATCTGCCTTTCACAAACCCGAACTGGGTGGGACCAGAGTTTGGAGGTTACCAATGTCTTTGTTAATGAGTTCCATGATGATGCGTTCCATGGCCTTGCAGCCCAAGCTTGTCAGGCTAATAGGTCGATAGTTCTCGGGATCAGTGGTGGCTCCCCTTTTGTGGAGTGGGATGACTGTTGCTGTGCGCCATTCAGTGGGCACAAAGCCTGATGCAAGGCTGTTATTGAACATGGTGCTTAAGTGGGGAGCCAGTTCGTTCTAAAGTTCATGTAAAACGCTGCCTGGGATGTTGTCCGGTCCCATGGATGCTGTGTTTTTGGCTTTAGAGAGTGCAGCTTTTACCTCCATAGTTATGATTACAGGAACTCTTCATCTCCCATAATTGTTGTGCCCTTTTCCCATATAACAGTAGGACCCATCACTGCAACAAACTGAAAGAGACGTGTGTAAAAAGCACCTCAATGAGCAGCTACATTAGCAAATGAACAGCACTGCTCCAGACCATACAAAAAACACATTCACTGCAGCTGTTTCCATCATCATTAAATCCAAACAGTCCAGAAACTATGTTGCAGAAAATATTTTAAAAAGTCCACTACTGTGTCTGCCTGGAAAAAAAGTAGCTTATGTAAGCACTACTTCACTATATTTCAAAGACTGCTAAAGTTTTCCTGTCAGCATGGGGCTTGCAGATAAAAGGAGCACACAGAGGAAACTTTTTGCATTTCCTGAAGTGTGAGTTACCCTTCCCCCTAAGTAGTGAAACCTTAGCTCATAGACTAAAAGCTGCCAAAATGTAAACACAAAGATCACATGACCTATCATCCTAATCAAGAGAAGCAGAGAATCTTGACACTCTACCTTTAAAATAAACTGTAACAGCAGGGTTGCAGGAAGTGTTCTGGTATCAGCTTTCATATTTTCTCTCTCCTTTCGTTTGCTGATAAGGAAACAACATTAACTCCTCCCCAATGAGCTTACAACCATTTTTAGTGTTTTCATTTGGTTAATGTGGTTCTGATAATGTTTAGTTTTATATTCTGTGCTTAAGATGCAGATAAGTTGTTCTTGCACATTCTGTTTTTTTTTGTAACTGTGTCGAAGAACTGATACACAGCTGAACTTTGTCAGCCTCAGAGGCGATATTGTGAAATGGTCAAATTAACACTATAAAAGCACATATAAAAATATTGTTGCAAAGGTTACCGTTGTTATGAGTTGAGCCTGTAATTGGTCCTTGTTTGATTAATGTTCTATCCCAGTAAACAAACATAGTACATCATGTCAAAGCACCACTGGTGAATGCCTTACTTCAGTAAATATTAAAAAGGCATAAGAAGTAAAAACAAACCAAAAAAAAGCTTAAGAAATCGAAACAAACCTCGGCAGCCTGCAGTTGAGTTAAAACTTCATGTCTTTTAAGTTGATTATAATAGCATGGCAGAGGAGTAGCAGCCTAGGGTTTCCATCAGATGGGGACACAGATTGTTTCTGAGAATTGTAACCATGCAGGAGAATTTTTATTTCCATTGTGTCTTTGATGAGAAGGATTTCAGGTGGCATGTTCATGACACTTTTTATGACAGAAGACTGGGATATGGATCCATGATTTTTATTTAGCAGCTTAGGTCTTTATTTGGCAGGTGTTGAGCCCATTATGTATAAGAGTGAGCAGTGAGATGTATGTCTTCGGTCGAGTGGTATAAAATAGGCAGTTGTGTTTTGCAGAACCTGATGACTGTACCATTCTCCTTTGAGGCTTGTGAAACTAGGAGTAGGCTATAATCCATTTCGATCATAAGGATTCCCTTATCAGTGAACCTTTGTGCTGCTTCAGCATGTAGCACTCATTTATTGTAGAAGCTTGCCATCCAGTTACTGCTTAAATGTGAGAAGTCCAGCCAGATACTTAGGTTTTTCAAAGCACTAACCTGTTTATGGGGGGAGCCAGTCTGAGTACTTAATTTCTAGTTGCACATCATTAGGAGCCTTTTGTAAGAAGCATATAGCAACCTCTTGCTGTCCTTAACAGGGCCTCAGCTTTGGCACAAAGAACCAACTCTAAACCCTAGTAATGTCATACTGCAAAAAGTTTGTCAAGGCTGCTGCCGCCTGGTCAGTTGTCTTTTGCTGGACAAGGTGACATCTGTGTAGGCAGGCTAAGTTCCAAAGAGCCGTGGAAGTTCGAACTTCAGGTCTAATCACGTATTTCTTCCTGGCAAGTAAAGTGTGGGTATCTGTTTAATTTTTGAGGTGTTTTTTTTTTTTTTTTTGCCCCCCCCCCCCAATTGATTTGGCCAGTATTTTTTAGCAGGGATACAGAACTTCCATTTTTAGTTGGTCATGGTCTTCACATTTGGTAGCAGAACAGAGGCGATTTTCTAGATTGAAGGGATTAATGCCATTCAGCAGTGGTAGATCAAAAATGTATACAAGAAGGGATAAAAAGCATCTTCCCAGACCTTAGGAATGTGGGATGAAGGACACCTGCTTTCAGACAGTCCATTAAGACTCAAGTTTTTATTTGTAGTAGATGCATCCAAGTCCCTATGATACAAATGTGTAATCACCAGTAACAGCTAATGCTAAAGCAGAAACTGAACTGATCTTTTCTTTGGGGTGAATTATTGTAACAGTGCTCATAGCAAGTAGACATCTACTTACTGTTGGTTCTGATCACACAAAACTTCCTAGCATTTGAACGCCGCTTCTGAAAGGTCCAGTGCCTATCATGTACTGTTGCTGTTGTACCACCCACCTTCAAGGCATACCTTACGTAAGAACAACACTGCCAGTCAGAACTGTAGCTAGAGATTCTGGCACCCAGTGCAGTTACCCCTCCTGGCAGCCCCCTCAAGTTGATGAGCAGAGGGGCCCAAAAAGTTCCACTACTTGCAAAAGAGTAGCAGACCATTTGCTACAAATGTAACAAGCAGCATCCTACAGCCAAATACCACACGGGAAGTGCCAAAATGCTTCAGTTGTAACTATGAATTCAGTATCTGGGTTTTATTTCTACATGCTGGTATTGTACTAAACCATAATCAGCATCTGTGTATCACTCCCCCTAACAGCCTACACCCAGGTTGCCTCTTTGTCCAACCATAGGAATGTCTGTTTTGCCAAATAACACGTTCAGTTCTTCCTACCACTTCAAAACCGTTTGTCACTTCTTTCATTTGCAAGTAGTTTTATCATTGTTCAATGTGTTAAAAAACAAACTAAAACTTTGACAGGCCTAAAATATAAACAAAAATAAAAAAAATAAACGCACTTTCTTCCACCCAAACATCCAATTCTTTCTTAAAAAAAATCAGTTTGATTGATCTTCTTAATTTTAAATGGGATCATATTCCACAGTCTACCAGCCCAATAATGAAAAAAGTAATACTTTTATTCTAACAACTGGTAACTTCACAAAAAGATTATTCATGGTATCTACCTGATGACTTCCTTTATTTATTCTAACACTTACTTTTGCCATTGAAAAAAAAATTATGAATTACAATTAACTGTCTCCTCACTAATCTATACTTAAGAGAAAAGAGAGACAATTCCTTTAACATTCTATGTCATGTCAAATTTCCCACATCCTTTTATTTGTCTTCTAAAGTATTTCTGAATCGTTTCCAGTCTTTCAAGTTGTCTGTGGTTATTCATACAACTAGGGGCACCATATTCCATAATAAGCCTTACAGTTGCTTATGTATAAGTAATAATACTTCCTTCACCCTAGTTACAGTAGTCCTGAGTATATTCCTAAGCTCACATTAACACCTATTAATGGTCACAATCATATCCCCTTCAAAATTCCAATCTGTTATCAATTTATATACCCAAATCCTGAAAATCTCCATAGTCATTCAGTAATTATTAATTGCATAAGGATATCAGTTTTTGCCATATCCATAGTACATTACACAAGTCTTTTTAATTTTAAATTTCACACCATTACAAACTGACCATAGGAACAATTCTTCTGGATATTCTTGTAATTCATAATACTCGTTTATGCATGTAAGCACTGAAGCGACTTTTGAATAATTCACATATTTGCATAACTACGCCTTACCATGTCCTGGAAAGTTTGCCATAAATACTCCAGAAAGGACTGGTCCCAGTACAGAAACTTGAAGAACACCATAATTAAGCATTTATACCTTAGATAAAGTTTCATTAATTTTACCATGCAGGATCTATAACCTAACCAGTTCTTTAGTCATGTAATAAATAATGATTAATATCCTCCTCCTCCATCGACAGTGTTGTTGATAATTGGGGAGAGATGGGCGAAGGCTGCCAGCCTAGTCAAATAGAATTTGATATATAATTCTGACATTTGTAAATGTAAAATATAGGCATGTTTCTTGAATGTAAGAACACACTGTAAAATGTGAACTTCAAGATTGTTACAACATTGCCATCTGCTGTAAGGAAAACCAAGCCAAGCATTTCAAATGTGGCTTTTGAAATTGTAAAGATCTTATGAATCTCTTTAATGTTTTACAAGTCGGTTCAAGTGCGGCTGGATAAAGATTTCATGCCCATTGTTTTAAGGCTAAAGTTTATGACTGGAATTTAGATTCTAGTATGTACATGTGATTTGTCTTGTATTGTTGTAAGTTTCTGAGGAGGTGTTAGATTGCTAAATAATGCAGTTTGTGAACTGAGAACTCAGACCATGATGCAATCTGAACACTGGGAAAACCTAAGTGTCAAAAATGATGTAATTTAGGAAGGGCTTTAGAGACATGTTTGTTAGTAATGTTTAAATACTATTTCTCAGAAGAGACTAAAAGCATTTTGACTTTGGACATCTAACTTATCAGCACTCTGCCTTGTGCTCACATGTAAGTTTTAGCACTGTGATTTCTTGTAGGAATAGTTAAAGCTAGTGAAGATTAATTAGGTATTTTTCTTTGAAATCAGACATGTCCTACTGTATTATTTTAAGTTTCTGTGTGATCTCTGAACTCTTAGATATCTCTGTGGTGTAGTAGTTTTGTCTTGTGTTTTAATTATTTATTATTAAATATTTTTAAAACCTACCTGTGGCTGATTTGTTTAAAGATAAGTTCTAGAGTACATTGCATATTTATAGAGGTTATTGTAATAGGCCACTCTAAAGTACGCCTTGACTGTTAGTCATACTACCATTGGATATTAATATTGCATAGTAATAACTGAACACCCTTTAAGAGCCTTTTAGTAGCTGATATTATTAACTGGGTGGTGGTAGTAATTACTACCATGTAGTCTGGGTAAAGGGGCACAGTCAGCCTTTCCCAGGAGTGTCTGTGAAGTTGTATAAATACTTATCTCAAAATGTGTGTGTGTTGTGTCAGCTACTTGGCAGGGACACAAAGCACTGGTTGGACAGAGAGGGTACTGGAGGCTTTATCTTGCCCAGTTAGGCTGAGACCTGGACCCTATAGCTGTGCCAGTGGGGAATCTTATCGGGGACCTGGTGAGCAAGGGAACAACCAGCCCCAGACTGACTGTGATCTCTGTGTGCACTTAAGTGAAATTGTACTTTACTGTGTGTATTAGTTATTCTTTCCTCTTCTAGGAGACGACCTCCGTGGTGTTAGTGGTGAGGATTGAGGCTCTTTGATTGCTGTGCCAAGGCACGGTCATCACAAGTGTTTGGCAGTGGTGGGATGTACTTCACATACTAATTGGCTTGTAGTGGTGTGGGTAGAGCGAATTCCTGTAGCTTATGTACAGTGATCTCTAAAAGTGTTTTGTACTCTAAAACAGCTATGCAGTGTATACTCAGAGGTCAGATCACAATTGTTTTTTTTCTTTTGTTAGCTTAGTGTTAGTCAGGGTGAGCAGGCAGCATGTCAGCAGAAGAGTATGGAAAGCTGACAAGGAGCCAGCAAGCGGAGATGTGCCAGGCTAGGGGACTGGTGCATGGAAACCTGACTAAAGCAGACCTGATTGCAGATTTGGTTACAGCTGCATCAGAAAACAGCAGCCTGGAGGACAATTAGACTGACAGTGGGAATACAATATTCTCGGAGAATGGACAGCTCAACCTTTCTGCAGTGGACTTAAAAATCCAGCTGGAGGTAAAGAGACTTGAGTTGGAGGCCAGGTGTATGGAACTAGAAGCAGCTGAGAAAATGAGGAGTCTACAAGCTGAAGAAAATGAATAGCAGAGGAGGCATGAGAGGGAAATGCTGACTCTTCGACAGTCATGGAGGTAATGAGGAAGGGTGTAACCGGACCCCAGAAGCGCAAAAGGTCAGTAAATTTCTTCCACAGTTTAAAGAGGGGGATAATTTTGATAGCTTCATTCATATGTTTGAGCAGGTATGTAAACAGTATGAAGTTGACCAAGGGATCTTGGTACGGTTCCTGACCCCCTTACTCCATGGTACAGCTGTAACTTCTTTAGCAAAAATGCATGCCTGTTTTGATTATACTGCTGTAAAAAGACATTTATTAGAATGTTTTAAGCTAACACCTGAAATGTACAGGAAAAAGTGTCCTGAGCATAGATGCAAGGCAGATGAAAATGTATGTGAATATGTTGCTGAACTGAGCACTTACTTTCATAACTGGATGAGTGGATGTCAGGTCACCACTTTTGAAGGGCTGGCAGACCTTTTGATAAGGGAACAAGCCTTTAGAACTTTGCCTGAGGACATGAGGATTTGGTTAGCTGATAGACTGTGCTACTTCAGAGGAGTTGGGGAAGAAGGGAGACCTATACCTAGCAAGCATGGCAGCCCTGCACAGGAAAGGGACCCCCGTACTGCTCATGGGACTAAAGGAACCCATGGTGGGAAGCACAGACTGCCCCAACAGAATCTGCCAGTAGCAGGGGAAGCCACTAGTCCAGGTGCACATCCAGGAGCCTAGGGTTAAATTTTTTGAATGCAACCAGTGGGGCCATGTGGCATACAGGTGTCCACGGAGGCAAGGTGGGGAACCAAAGTTGAGGGAGCCAGTAAGTGGTAAAGACAAAATGCCAATTGTAGGTTGTCTTGAGACAACAGGGGTATGAAACTACCATCCTGCAGATGTCCTGAGAGGGAAGGATTTGGATGAGGCAGTACTGTGTACTTATGCGGTTACATGCAGTGAGGCTAGGAGATAAGCATGTGGGTCTGGTAACCTTGGGGAGACCCACACAGACTGCATACTTGCAGCCAGGACTGCTGAGGTGGTTACTTTAGGGAGTGATCCATGCTGTAGCAGTGAGACTGAATGTGAGCCACAGCTGCTTGTAGATACTGATGTTCCCTTGGACAGGGTAACTGCAAAGGTAGAGGTGAGTAGTAGTACCCAGGCTGACAGTGAGGCACCGCTGTCAGAGGATGCCAGACTTCCTGTGGAAGGGGAGCTGGGAAGGGTTACAAGGAGAGACTTGAGACAGACTCATCTCTCAGACCCTACATTGCAAGGCCTGAGGCAGGTAGCTAGGGAGGCACCTAATTCTCAAGGGAAGGGGAATCTGTATACTGGGACAAAGGGTTACTGTGCAGAGAGTGGACCCCTGAGGGAGGGCTAGAAGGTGAGAGTGTACAGCAGTTGGTAGTGCCTAGAGCTTACCATCTGGTGCTTCTAGCCATAGCCCATGATATTCCCTTTGCAGGTCATATGGGCATAAAACATGCAAAGAGGCGTATTATGCAAAACCTCTATTGGCGTGGAATTTCCAGAGATGTAACAGGGTACTGCAGGATCTGTGAGCGGTCCCAAAAGGTAGGCAAGGCAGGAGACAAGGTGAGAGCTCCTTTGATGCCTTTGCCTGTAATTGAGAAGCCATTTCAGAGGGTAGCTATGGATATTGTGGGTCCTCTGAGTACCCCAAGTTCCACAGGGAAAAAGTATATCCTAGTGGTAGTGGGTTATGCTACACGATACCCTGAGGCAGTGGCTTTGTCCTTCATTGAGGCAGAGAAGGTGTCAAATGCTTTGCTAGAGAGTTTCAGCAGGGTAGGTTTCACAAAGGAAATACTGTCTGACAGAGGTGCCAATTTTATGTCATACCTGCTGGCTTATCTGTGGAAGTCCTGTGGGGTGAAGCACATGAAGACCACCCCCTACCATCCCCAGACTAATGGTCTTGTTGAGAGGTTAAACTCTACAATCAAGTCCATGCTACGGGCATTTGCAGATCAATTTAAGAGGAAGTGGGACAAATATTTGCCCCATCTGTTGTTTGCTTACAGAGAGGTTCCCCAGGAATTCACAGGTTTTTCACCCTTTGAGTTGCTGTATGGGTATAGGGTGAGGGGACCTCTAGATTTAATTCGAGATGAGTGGGAAGGTGAGTGTGAGTCTCACAAGGAGTCTGTTGTGGCATATGTCCTGAACCTCAGGACAAGGCTCAGGGAACTCGTGGGCCTGGCCCAGGAGAACCTGGCAGAAGCCTAACAACAGAAAAAGGTGTGGTATGACAGGAATGCTCGTGCTAGAGAGTATGTTGTAGGGCAGCAGGTGATGGTTCTCATTCTTGTCAGACATAACAAGTTGCAGGCAGCTTGGGAGGGACCCTACAAGGTGGTAAGAAAGGTAAGTGATGTTAACTACATGGTGGAAGTGCTAGGCAGATGGCAGGGGCACAAATTGTACCATGTTAACACGATGAAACTTTACCATGATAGGGAGGCCCTTGTACTGAGCATTTGCAGTGGATTGCAGGAGGTGTCTGAGAGAGATCTTGTGACTGATCTCCTCAGTGAGGCTCGGGCTGACACCTCGGTGGAAGGGGTAGCAATGTCCCAGCAGCTATCTCCTACACAGGTTCGAGAAATCTGAGCAGTGTTGCAGGAGTTTAGGGGCATGTTCACTGGGAAACCAGGGAGCACCCACCCGGTGCAGCACCAGGTGGATACAGGACCCCAATGGTCTATCAGGCAGGCCCCTTATAGGGTGCCTGAGAAAGTCAAACAGACTCTGAGGGAGGAGGTACAGGAGATGTTGGAACTAGGGGTGATTCAAGAGTCCAACAGTCCCTGGGCCTCACCAGTAGTGTTGGTGCCAAAGAAGGATGGCAGCACCAGGTTCTGTGTGGATTACAGGAAATTAAATAGTCACACAGAGTCAGATGCTTACTCCATGCCTAGGACAGATGAGGCCCTAGAGCAGCTGGGTGGGGCTAAGTATCTTACAACCATTGATCTTAGCATGGGTTACTGGCGGGTGCCCTTGACTCCCAGTGCTAGAGAGAAGTCAGCCTTTGTGACTCCTTTTGGCTTTTATGAGTTCACTAAGATGCCGTTTGGGATGAAGAATGCCCCAGCAACTTTCCAGAGGCTGGTAGATCATATCTTAGCAGGAGCAGGAGGGTTTGCCCTTGCTTACATGGATGATATTGCTATCTATAGCCATTCCTGGCAAGAGCACGTTCAACATGTCAGGGAGGTGCTGGGCAGACTACAGAGGGCAAGGTTGACCATTAAGCCGAGCAAATATCAGGTGGGTATGGCAGAGGTCTCCTACCTAGGACATAGAGTGGGGAGTGGTAATATAAAGCCTGAACCTGCCAAAGTGGAAGCTATTTAGGCATGGCTTGCACCTGTTACCAAAAAGCAGGTGAGGGCATTCTTGGGGACAGCAGGGTACTACAGAAAGTTCGTTCCCAATTATAGTACCATAGCTGCTCCCTCACAGACCTGACAAGGAAGAGCAGGCCAGATAAGGTAGTGTGGACCCCAGCATGTGAGCAGGTATTTCAGAAGTTTAAGGAAGCTTTGGGAGGACTCCCTGTGTTAGAAAATCCAGACTACAGCAAAGATTTTGTTGTGCAGGTGGATGCTTCAAATTATGTGGTGGTGGCTGTATTTTTCCAGATTTCTTCAGAGGGAGAAGAGCACCCAGTGGTTTATCTCAGTCGTAGGCTCCAACCCAGGGAGGAATGCTATGCAGCGGTAGAAAAGGAATGTCTAGCCATAGTGTGGGCACTGCAAAAAATGTCAGCCTTATCTGTATGGAAAAAAATTAATTGTGATGACAGATCACAACCCGCTAACATGGTTAAACAGAGCCAGTCAGCAAAACGCCAAGTTGCTAAGATGGAGTCTGGGGTTGCAAGCATATGATATGTCAGTGCAGCACCACAGTGGGAGAAGCAGTGCAAATGCAGATGGGCTCTCAAGACAGGGAATGGGGTGAGGTACACTTGGATAGACCTGACACACACAAGCAATGTTTCTCAAGGGGCTCTTGAAAAACTTGCTTGAGTTCCCCGGGGGAAGAGATGTGACGATTGGGGAGAGATGGGTGAAGGCTGCCAGCCTAGTCAAATAGAATTTGATATATAATTCTGGCATTTGTAAATAAATGTAAAATACAGGCATGTTTCTTGAATGTAAGAAAACACTGTAAAATGTGAACTTCAGGATTGTTGCAATATTGCCATCTGCTGTAAGGAAAACCAAGCCAAGCATTTCAAATGTGTTTTTTGAAATTGAAAATAGGTTCATAGGTTCATAGGTTTATACTAGGCTATCTGCCCTAAGGCATTTATAAGCCTAGCCCAAATTTTTGTGGCTTACGCCACCCCTTATATGAAAATGTGCTGTGCCTTAGTTTGTTCTCTGTGCCCTCAGTCCAGCAGAGATGATGATTGATCTCCTAAACACCATCTCATCCCCACAGGTCTAGATTTCTCTTGAACAGAGTCAGCGAGGTGCTCTGATCTTATGAATCTCTTTAATGTTTTACAAGTCGGTTCCAGTGCGGCTGGATGAAGATTTCATGCCCATTGTTTTAAGGCTAAAGTTTATGACTAGAATTTAGATGTGGAAGGTGCTTTATTGCTCTGGTTTCTGCTAGCATATACATGTGAAATGTCTTGTATTGTTGTAAGTTTCTGAGGAGGTGTTAGATTGGTAAATAATGCAGTTTGTGGCTTGAGTACTCAGACTAGGTGTTAAGATAATGGAATATGAATACTGGGAAAACCTAAGTGTCAAAAATGATGTAATTTTGGAAGGGCTTTAGAGACCTGTTTGTTAGTGATGTTTAAATACTATTTCTCAGAATAGACTAAAAGCATTTTGACTTCGGACATCTAACTTATCAGAACTCTGCCTTGTGCTCACATGTAAGTTTTAGCACTGTGATTTCTTGTAGGAATAGTTAAAGCTAGTGAAGATTAATTAGGTATATTTCTTTGAAATCAGACGTGTCCTACTGTATTATTTTAAGTTTCTGTGTGATCTCTGAACTCGTAGATATCTCTGTGGTGTAGTAGTTTTGTCTTGTGTTTTAATTATTTATTATTAAATATTTTTTAAAAACTTCTACCTGTGGCTGATTTGTGTAGAGATAAGCTTTAGAGTACATTGCATATTTATAGAGGATATTGTAATAGACCACGCTAAAGTAAGCATTGACTGTTAGTCATACTATCATTGGATATTAATATTGCACAGTAACTGGACACCCTTTTAAGGGCCTTTTGGTAGCTGATATTATTAACTGGGTGGTGGCAGTAATTACTACTGTGTAGTCTGGGTAAAGGGGCACAGTTGGAAAATCTGTGTCAGCCTTTCCCAGGACTGTCTGTGAAGTTGTTTAAATACTTATCTCAATGTCTGTGTGTGTTGTGTCAGCTACTTGGCAGGGACACGAAGCGCTGGTTGGACAGAGAGGGTACTGGAGGTTTTAGCTTGCCCAGTTAGGCTGAGACCTGGACCCTATAGCTGTGCCAGTGGGGAGTCTTATTGGGGACCTGATGAGCAAGGGAGCAACCAGCCCCAGACTGACTGTTATCTCTGTGTGCACTTAAGGGAAATTGTACTTTACTGTGTGTATAAGTTATCCTTTCCTCTTCTCGGAGACTACCTCTGTGGTGTTAGTGGTGAGGATTGAGGCTCCTTGATTGCTGGGCCAGGGCACGGTCGTCACAAATGTAATAATTCTTTGATATGGTATACTGTGAAAGGCTCTTCCTATTTTAAGATAAACCACAGCAACTCCATTGCTTATTGATTTTATAATATTTTCTGATACTATTCTTTCAAAATGTTTGCATATAATACTGGTCAGACTAAACGGTGTATAGTTCTCAACCATAATGGAGTCCCCCACCTTAAATATAGGCACTACCAATACTTCTTTGAGTCAGTTAGTTTTGTTCAGAGTTTCTAGTCAATAAAAATTTGAAAACATTTTTGTTTATCTTGGAGAGGAGAACTTAATTTTTGAGTGGAGTGACTTTGCCATTGAAACAAGTTTATGAATGTGGTTGTGGTAAAAAATAACTCACTTAAAGATTTTAATCCCTTTTATAGGGGTCTTTTCCTCTCTTAGTATTGATTGTTGGGAGCATTTTAAGAAATGCAATAACAAATAAGTAAAGTGGTAAAGAATTTGAAAGCCCATTTTATTTAGAAATTTTAAGAAAACAAAAACTAAGACAGATGGAGAAGTGATGAAAATAAACACACACAATATTAGAAGCCAATATTTGCAGATTTGGAAGATAAATTAAAAAATGAAAGCTGTCTGAATAGAAGTAGAACCGGTAAAGAGAAATAAAAGGTGCTGTCTGTATTTCAACGGGATTGTGACACAAATTCAAAAACTTGTGTTGCAGAGAAAATACAGCCTATCAAAACGTCAGGAGAAGAACTTTAAACAACATGCGTCCTGGAGGAACTGAGATATATTTTTGGTTCCTGTACAACTTCAGGAAACTATGAGTCTTAATATAGTCCAAAGTTTCCTTATTCCACTGAATAAACCTCTGGTTCTCATGGCCGGCCTTAAGCATAGGTGAACTAGGCAACCGCCTAGGGCGCGCCTGTGGCAAGCCAGCATTTTTACAGGAAGAGTTAAAATATTTTACAAAATGCCAAAATGCTTTCTTTTTTTTTGTTGTCTTTTTTTTTTTTGTTATGTGTGATTTGTACCAAATTCTGTTTTTTGTTTGTGTGGTGTGTGTGTGCTTGGGATAGTAAGGAGCTCAGTATTAACTTTGGGGGTGGCTTAGCCTCTAGGATGGTTAAAATCAAATTTGCATATGGTAACACCCTATTTCTGGTTCTTACCCCTTCACTTTGTGATCCTTCACCCCAAATCACTAACCTGTACTTACAGATATGGAGTTTACAGGACACCGTTAAAATGTATCCGACTGTAGGGATTCCACTCAGGATGTGACTTTGCAAACTTGAGGGTCCAATGCATGCATATTCCTGTGATGGTAAAGACAGCACCTATGCAGTCTAAATATCTGACTCTGGGAGGCCTACTCAAGAGGTGACATACGCTTCACCCTTTGAGTCTGCATCCATTATGGAGATACTCTTCACATCCTTAAGGACTCTGCATACACATTCTTGTAACCCTTTCTTTGGAGACACAAGTGCTCCCCCTTTGTACATTTCCTGATATGCTTCAGAAAGACTTGATTTGTCTGAATTCTGTTTGGAGATCAGTTTGGGGGACATTAATGCACTGGAGACCCAGAAATAAAGTATCAAAGTTACTTAGGAAAAGTGAAATAAAATGTCATTGGTGGCAAGCGGTTTTATTTCAAGTGGGACAGGACATGCACTAGGATTTAGTGTCATGGACAGATTTTGCCCTACCCCCTTATATTGGGACAGCTTGCATGTGCCAATTACCTTTTCCTCACCTGTTTATCCATCTAATGTGGTTTTTGGTCATCCAGTTTGTACTAAGTTTTGTATGCTGAATCATTCTAAATCGTTTATGCCTGTTCTGTAGTTTGATTAGCAGTTATTCAAGTTACCATGTCTGTATATCCCAAGAACTAGAATTTTTTTTACTAATAGTACTGTTCAGCTGGACTTCTTTACCCCTTTTATCTTTTCTCGCACATCAGATACCTCTTACATGCTGCTGCTATTTCTACAATTTGGACAGCTTATTCATATACAACTATTCCTTTTTGTTGCATATACCATTCACAGTAACAGTGTATTTATTTCCCACTAAAATTCAGAAACAAATTGTGAGGTGATATATTCCCCAGTCCGAGCTCACATCCTCATCTCAGTAGTTACTAACTCCTTTGATTCCATTTTGAAGTCCTGTACCAGACTGAAATTGGCTGATGTTAATATATGCATTTTGTGTATGTATATGTATAGCTGAATCCCAAAAGACTGTCAATTCAAAATACTGAATAATGGAATTTGCCCCTTCTCCACTGTTGTGCGATCTTGGAATTGTTATATATAGTTCCAGGGGATGTGGGGGGGCAGTCCCCAACATGATGGGTGCAGGGGGGTTGCCCCTACATTAAAAATGTGTTCAGTATTTTGAAATTTCAGTCTTTTAGGTTTTGGTCTTTTGATTTGTCAGTCTTCTGCAATAGACCCAGATATATAAGTTTTCTGTGCACCTGGATCTGTCAGTACAAGCAAGACATACTGTCTGTTACTGAAACATATCTCTGACCACACATTAAAGAACAGCTGATATAGTTAGTATATTACTGAATGTGGTATAAGTTAGTATATTACTGAATGTGGTATAAGTTGGAAGCCTCTTTTTAACATGTAGAGCATTTATTTAATGGAAAAAGGTATTTTCTTTTTTTATTAAATGAGAAACTGATGTGCCCATGAAGCCTGACTTTCAGGTTCACATCTTGACTACAATGTCATTTGTGGGCTGCCTGTAGGCTGGTTCCTGAGTATAAGAAAGTAGAGAATTCTTTTCAAGACTGGTTGGGGGCACTGTGTTCATAAGCTCCCTTCCCATGACTTCTTTAGCCATTAACATCTTTGGCTTTTCATTTTTTTCTGATAGTGCTTACACGTGTGCTATTTTTGCTGTTTGTAGATGGTTCCTCTTTTGAAGGAGCAGCTGTTCCTTGGGCCAGAGCCAAGAAGTTGTGTTCCAAAAGCAGCAGGAAGTTTCAGGCCAACAGAGGTTATTTTGTTTAGAAGAGGTGTTTTTCTGATTGACAAAACAAGCACTGAAGGCAATGTTTCTTCCTGAGAGTCTGTCTCTTGTAGACCTAATAGTCGATGGCTTTTTCCAGGGCAGGGGTGTAACTAGCCACAGAAAAATTCTCCAAACAATCAGAATAGCAAATAGCTATAAGAAAGCAATAGTACACTATTAGCAAAATGATAGGCAGTGTTTTCCCATCCTTGATGCGGGAGCATGGTGTGGAAGTAACCTGTAAAGAATCAATGGAGGGAGAACAGCTGACTTTCTCCAGCACAAAAAAAAAAAAAAAAATGAAGGTAGAGTCACAAAAGCATTTCCTTTTCATTTGAACATTGTACTAATGATGTCCTTCCATATTACTGTTGTAGTATTCTTTACAATGGGGATCCCCTGCCAAGGCTAGCCCATTCGGCCAGTATGCCAAAGCCTTTAGGTTGTAATAGGTACTCTGTACTTCACATTTATGCTCCCCGCACATGGCGTAGGGTATAAAGGTGATGAATGGACGTACCATACTGAGAACTTCTTTTTCTCCAGTCCGAACACATCTTCAGTCGTCTGTCTGAATGCTCATTCGTTTGCTGATTGCCAAGCTGCTTTTCAGCTAATTCCCTGTTGTTTTTTTTTTCTTCTTATATCCTTTTATTTTATGGCTGTCAGTTTCATGTCATCCAGAAAGGGGGAATGCCCATGTGGGAGACAGCTTCCCCATAAGGGTCGTCACAAGCAGTGTTTATTTGGCTTAGGTGCTTCTCACGACCATATGTCTTGTACCATTTTTCAGGCATTTGTTCCGAAAACCTTGCTTAGTCAGCTCTCTTCTTTAGCAATTTATTTAGAAAACGAACATATTAAATTGTTAGCCGAGGATACTATGGAAGAATCTTCCTGGCCCGAGGGTCAGCCGTCCACAAAGAAGATGACCAAGAAAGATTGGTTGGATTCTTCAGCAGTTTTGCCACGCATCCCTCTTGAGGTTAGTGAAAGCCCGCAGGCCCACCCTTTTTTTCACTCGGATTCCTCTGCTGCAAATGCTGTGGAAGCCAGTATGGATCCAGCTTCTCACACATCCATTGAGGTCTTCCAGACATCTGCTTCAGATGTTCAGGGAGAATCGCTGCTGATTATTTCTAAAGGGCGTAAGAGTATTCCTCAAGTCTTAGTTAATAAGATTCCTACTACCCTTATAGAGTGTTGGCAGGGGTCAGAGCCACCTTATGTCCTCTTAAAAAGGAATCAGAAAACTAAGAACTTTCCTGCACCCAAAGATCTTCAGTGTGAATGGCAAAATATCACATAAGGTCTATTCAATGCTGTTATGCCTCTGAAGCCTTCTCAGGGGGTCTCTGTTCCTGCTCCTCCTAGGTCTTCTACCCCTTTTAAGAGGCCTAGGAGCAGGTTTCATCTGATGAGGATGTGGGTTCTGATGACGAATCCTTGACCTATTCTTCACAGATTCCCTCTCCCTTGGATTATGGCTCTGAGGGGGAGGAAGAATCTGTTAGTCCTGATTTTCCTTTTGAGGAGACTTTTTTTTTAGAGAGACAATCTCCTGTATGATGGAGTTTAAGTGAGATTATGCTCAGCTCTCTGATGTTCAGAAAAGGTATTTTGAGCTTGGTCAAGTGGTGTCTCCTAGATCATCTGCTATTTCTTCTGTTCTTGCTGCCTTGTTGGATGCTTTTTCCACAGCTTCTCAGGCTCCTGACTTCCTGCCCCCTGCTTCTAATAAATAACAGGTTTTATAAGGCGCCTGAGGATTACAAATTCCTTTATATGTGCCCCTCTGCTGACCCTTCAGTTGTTGCTGTTGCTTCTGATAAGCCATGTAAACTTTTGACTTCTATAAAGCTGCTTCCTTCTGACAAGAACAGCAGCAGAACTATGGAGAGGTTGGTAAGAAAGTGTATACTTCTGCTACCTTGGCCTTTAGATCTGTAAAGTACCAGACCCATATGAGTAGATATGTTTTAGCTCTTCTCTCTCAGGCTTGTCTGGTTGTTTCAGATCTTCTCTGAGGGGAAGACTTCAGCTCTTTCTTTACTACGGACATCATCTCCAGTTGCTTGCCATTCCGTTAAATGCAGCTGTGATGCAGCTGATGCCTCGCCTGCTGCTTTTGGTTCTGTGTTGAGTAGGTATTCCTAGCTTCAACTCCAGCCTTTGCCTGATGATATTAAGGCTAAGT
This sequence comes from Protopterus annectens, assembly GCF_019279795.1. NCBI lineage: Eukaryota > Metazoa > Chordata > Ceratodontiformes > Protopteridae > Protopterus > Protopterus annectens. The sequence continues at coordinate 1,206,666,487 of NC_056743.1, forward strand.
TGATGGATGCTCCTCTTGATAACAAACATCTTTTTGGTGCTCCCACTGCTGAGCTGTTGAAGTCCCTTTAGGAAAAGGGTAAGGTTTTACAGGATTTGAAACATATTTTTGTTTTACCTGCATCCAAGTTTCAAAGGAATTACCCAAATAAAACTGCCTTTGTCCATAGACAGTCTTGTCTTCCCACCAGAAGTAAGAATGGTGGTAGAAGGGCTGCTCCTGCTAAGTCTACTCAAACTCTTTCAGCTCAGAAACCTCCTTTTCCAGAGAAGCTAGGTGCTGTCTGACTATCCTTGCCCCCTCTCTTCTTAGTTCGCATTCCTTTCTCTCTTCATTCTTCCTTGTTCCTTCCTATTTGGTTAAAGATCACTTAGGATTCTTGGGTTCTGTTCATTATCCACCAAGGGTACTATGTAGTTTGGAAATCTCTTCCTTCCCCACTTTTTGAGAGTTCGTCAGCCTCGTCAGGAACAGCTGCCCTTTTTTCTAGAGGTGCTTCAAGGCATGTTGTCTCAAGCAACAATTCAAAAGTTCCATTTCCTCAAAGGGGGAAGGGATTTTACTCCAGAATGTTTGGTCCTCAGGAAAGAAGGTAGTTGGAAACCCATTTTGGATTTCTCTCAGCTAAACACCTTTTTCATAGGTTCATAGGTGTTTACTAGGCTAATGACCATGAGGGCCTTTTTAAGCCTAGCCATTCATCCCAAATCTCTAACAATTTCTGGTACCCTTGATAAGTGTAAGCAGGGGCTTGGGAGATGAAGCATTTACAAGCAGGGGCTTGGGAGATGAACCATTTACAGGTTGTCTGTGTCCATTAGAGGCATAGGTGCCAAGCCAGGGATGAATTTCATGTTCCCCATCCATTTGTCCAAATAACACTTGAATTGGGTTATGGAAGACACCTGTTTCACATGGCTAGGGAGCCAGTTCCAGAGAAGGGATAGTCTGTAGGATACATACCTGTCTGTCTAGCAGGTCCAGTTTTTATCACAGGCAAGGTTTAAGTCTTTAGGATGGGTAAATCTGGTACAGTTTGTTTTGCTGATATGCAGGAGGTTCATCAGAGTGGGGTCTGACAATACCCTGTTTGCCAGGTATAGATCTCTCCTCAACAGCCTGTAGGAGACAGAATACAGGATAGGGCCTTGAGGTGGTCTGCACAGAACATGTTACTTATGCTCTATATTCATTTAGTGAGGAACCTCTGTGGACGTTCCATTTGTTGAATATGCCTGGTTAGGTACATACCAAAGGGGGCATTGTACTCATTGTTAGGTCTGATGAATGCCGAATACAGTGGAACAGTGACTTCCTGGGACATAGATGCCATACCTTTGTTTATAAGTTGTGTACGATAGAATGATTTCCTCACTACTGTAGACACAGGATGGTCAAAGATTGTGATTAGCCGCCTCCTAGAGCTGGACTCCCCAGTTTTAACTTACTGAGTCCTGTCTGTGAGCCAGTCGGCTATCCACTGGGTGACATACGGATTTCTACATAACCTCTTGAGCTTGTCAGCAATGCTTGAGTGGGGTATTGTGTCATATGCCTTGGCCAGGTCAAGGTAGGCAGTGTGAACCATTTTGTCCTTATCCATTGCTTTGGTAACCTTCAAAGAAGTCCACCAGGTTAAGTAGGCATGACCTGCCCTTACCAAAACAAAACTGGGTTGGTTCCAGTTTCTGGAGGTTTACTATATCATTATTGATCAGATCATTCCCATGATAATTCTTTCCATAGATTTGCATATAAGACTAGTGAGACTTATGGGTCTGTAGTTTCCAGGGTACCTTTGTGCAGAGGAATGACTGTTGCAGTTCTCCATTCATGAGGCATGAAGCCTGTTTAGAGGCTCCATTTAAATAGCAATCCCAGTGTGTTTCATGCTATTTAGAAGGGATCCTGGGATATTGTTTGGGCCCATTAATGCTTTGTTCTTGGCCTTAGAGAGAGCATTAAGGACCTGTTCCCTAGTGATAGCAGGGGGAGTTACATTTGATGGTATATCATGAGAGAAAGTTGGGGAGGGTAACGTTGGAAATGAATTTGTCGGCCAGTAGGTTTGCTATATCCTCTGGGTTAGTATAGGTGGCTCCACTTAAAATGAGCTCTGCACACAATTGTGTATTGCCTTTGAGGTTGTGGACATAGCTAAAGAATGCCTTGTGGTTGTCCTTGGCCTGGGAGGCCAAACTTACCTCATAGGTGGGTACTAGGCTATCAGCCCAAGGGCCTACATAAGCCTAGCCAACAAGGTTCCCTGGCGTATGCCACCCAAGAAAGTTATTTTCCTGTGCTACTGTCGAGCAGAGATACAGAAGATTTGGCTTTGGTAGACTTTATTTGTCCTCTGAGGAGTTTTAGTTTGATGAGAGTGCTTTTAACCTGCTAGGTACTGCATCTCCTAATTTATGCAGTGATTTTCTTCCTTCTGTTATACAGCCTATTGATTTTGCAGTTCCAGCAGGGTGGCTTGTTTTTTAGGTTAGTTCTGTAGTTCTTAGTGGTGGGTACAGCTGCCTCTATGCAGCCATTAACATGCTTGAATAGGGTTTCTTTGAATAGTTCTACATAGACAGCAGTTTTCTTCATGGTTTATGGGGGCTTCAGATTTTGCAAGGTTATCACTTAGTTACAGAAAGTTAGCCATAAGAATAGTTCCTGAATATTCCAGGTGTTTTCCCTATGGCTTTAAACCATGTCTCTGTGACTGCACAGACGTCCGTATTCTCTAGGGTGAAGAGCGCTTCTAAGAAGTGGAGTTTTTTGTTTAGACTCCTAGCACTGAGCAGTTTACATTTGCAATTTTGGAAGTACTTTCAGTTTGACATTGCCTAAAAAAGGCACTATGGGGGAAGATGATGTTTTAGCTAATATTTGAAAGCCTGGAGGGGAGAGGTGCAGACCATCCCTGGCAGTGCAGTGTGGTCTGTTGACCATCTCCTTCCCTGCTGATAATATTGCACCCCCTTAGAATGACACCAGAAACTAAGCCAATTATTCAAGTCTTTCATGTTTTGTTCATATTGTGGCATCATCCTTTGGAGAAGTTAAAATGATGCTCAGTGCTAGGCTCATACCAGCCTGGGACACATATTTTGAAAGCTCCATGATGTCTCTCTTCATATAGTCTAGGGAGGTACATCTCCGGTCATTTACACCCACATGGGCTATGACTGAGTCATACTGGTACTTGTGGTCCCTTGACCTGAGTGTGTGCATAATGAGGCGGATCCTAACCCCGATAAGCAACTGACCGTGAATTTCTCCTTACTCAGCCTGCTGAGAGAAATATCAGTGTGTCTCACGATGGAGTTGCCAGTGACCAGAATGTTAAATTGTGTGATGGCTTGCCTTATGGGCTTAGAAGAAGAGGCTCCATGAGAAGTGACTGTATGTGTTGATGTGGGTGTTGTTCTGAAAGAGTACATTCAGGTCTGCTGGGGTAATTGTTATGTGTACTTTGCCTAGGTGGTCTTTGGGGTTTGTGAAGGTTACATTTAAATGCCTCAGAATATATGGATCTATATGTCTGTTTTGAATTGTGTGTGATGGGTAGTTTGTGTGTACTACTGAAGGTTCCTTCCTTTCTGATGCTATCACTTCAAACCACATTTCCTCCTCTTCGTCCTCAGGATTTTCTGGTTTCCCTGGATCTCAAGGATGCCTAGCTTATCCCCATTACCCTTTTCATCCCCTTTTCAAGAAATTTTTACATTTCTCTGATTCCTTGCATATTCTGTTCTTTGCTTTACCGTTTGGCCTGTCTGCTGCCTGAAGGATCTTCACCAAATGCCTTTCTCCTGTGATTGTTTTTTCCAGATTGAGGGAAATACAGATCTTTCCTTACCTGGATGAACTGCTCATTCATTCAGACCTTTTCTCCAGAGATCTTACTTCAGATTCTTTTCATTACTGTTTTTCTCCTGGAAAGCCTGGGGTTTACTGAGGATTTCCAAAAATCATTCCTGAATCCTTCTCAGGATCATGTTTTTCTAGGGTGCAGGCTACAGACTCTTCCAATGCTGGTGCCTCTGCCTCCTCCCAAGGCTTTAACTCTGATTGCATTCTTTGAATCCCTTCTTCCTCTGGACTCCATTTCAGCCAAGGAGTTTCTGAGGGCTCTGGGATACATGGCTTGCACTATTGCTATGCTTCCTCTGGCCAAGCTTCATATGAGAAAGCTTCAGTGGTTCGTAAAAGTCTGGCTTCAACATTCTCATCCTTTGGAATTTTCCAATTTCCCTTCTCCCCTATCTCAAGATGGAACTTCAGTGGTGGATTCTTCAGTTGTCTATCAACCCAGGGCTTCCTTTTCAACCTCTAGTCCCCTCCCAGGAGCTATATACAGATACCTCGGACATGGTATGGGGGCCCCCTTTGGTCCTCTGAAAGTGCAAGGCCTTTGTTCTCTGCAACAAAAGAAAGAATACATCAGTATCAAAGATATGAGAGCTCTTTTCCTGGCTCTTCAGGCTTTTCATTATCTCTTTTTACTTCTAGGTCCCCTCAAAGTCTTCACAGACAATACCACAATGATGTGGTATATCAGCAAGCAAGGGAGGACAATATCTTATCTCTTGTGCAGACTGGCTGTTCAGGTTTGGGATCTAGCTGTCTGGTATCAAGTGACCTTTCAGGCATTTTACATTCCTTCAGATCAAAACTTTGTAGCAGATTCGCTGAGCAGGCCCATAACACAATCTTATGAGTGGATGCTTCACAGAGATGTGTTTCTGGACATTGTCCACCAGTGGAGTTCTTTTCAAGTAGATCTGTTTGCCTTCCCTCTGAACAGATAGTATTCTCTCTTTTGTACCAGAGTCACATGTCCTGTGGCCTGGAAGGTGGATGCCCTCTCTTTTTCTTGGAAGGGGATGTTTCTTTGTGCCTTCTCTCCCCTTCTTGTCATACTGGGGCTCCTTTTCAAGATAATATAGGATGTTCCCAAAATCTTGGTGAATCTCTTTTGGTCCAGACAGCATTGGTTCCCACTTGTACTGCATTTAAGCAAGGGCAGTCATCACAAGTTACCTCACGGGGTGGATTTACACAAGACAAGGGGTCTGTCATACATCCTCACTTGTCTCTCTCTTCAACTGACATTGTGGGCGATAGGGTTTTGATCCCTTTTAGGCACCTTTTTTTGAGGACTTGCTTCATGTCCTGCAGGAGGCCAGGAAACCCACTACTAGGAAAATCTTCTTTATTCAAACAAAAGAGATTTTCTGTCTGGTGTCTTTCTCATAACCTGGATCCACTAACTGTGGAAGTTCCTTTGGTTCTCTCTTATTTTTGTGAATTGCTCAGTGCTGGGTTGGCATATTCTTCTCTTAAAGCCCACCTATCAGCCATTTCAGCTTTTCTGCCTTGGTTTCTAGATTCAAGATCAAACAAATTCTTAAAGGGGTCCTTCATATTAGGCCTCCCAGAAAGCCTGTTTCTCCTTCCTGGGACCTAAATTTTGTTGTGGAAAGAACTGACACAGGCTCCTTTTGACCCTGCAGCTTCAGCATCTGTACAGCATTGGTCTTGGAAGACTATTCTTCATTTGGCGGTTAACTCAGCCACATGGGTGTCTGAGCTGCAAGCCCTTATGGCTGTTCCTCCTTAATTTCCATTTTTCATACAGACAGGAGGCTTCTTCCTGCTAATTCTTCTTTTATGCCCAAGGTGATTAATGGATTGTCTCTTAATCAGTCTATTCATTTGCCCACTTTTTCCCATTCTCCACAGTCTGCTAGTGAGAAGGTTCTTCATTCCTTGGATTTGCATAGACAACTCTGATATTATTGGGATAAAACTAAAGCCATTCATAAAGCTGGGCTGCTTTTTGTTTCATTTCATTGCAGGTCTTTAAGTTTAGCTGTTTCCAAGCAAACCATTTCTTCCTGGATATCTAAAGCAATTTCCTTTTGTTAGTCCTTTCATGAGAAACACCTTCCTCATTTTGTCAAGGCTTATTCTGGCAAGCTATGGCTTCTTTTGGTTCTTTCTTCAAGGGCTTGGTTACAAATTCATTTCTTGAGGCAGCTACTTTTAGCTAGCACTGTAAGTTGGATGTTGTTTCTAGGGATAGAGGTGTTTTTTCCAGGGCTATCATACATGGTTTTCTTGAGTACCCTGTGGACCTTCCTCTTCCCATCTTTCTTCCTGAGCTTTTTGCACTCTCCCTATTGTAATGAATACTGAAACAGTGATATGGAAGGACATAGTGCAGTTATGTAAAATCTTACCGTAACAGTAGATGTCCTCCTCTTCACTGTTGCAGTATTTACTCCTTCCATCTCCCCCTGTTCCTTTTCTACTTCTGGATGTACTTGTTACCTCTTTGTATCCTTAGACTCTCGTTCCTACTGGGGCTTTTCAGTTCTGAGGATGGTACGTACGTACGTCACCTTTATGACCCTCATATTTACAAACTAAAGGTTTTGATATACTGGCCGGATGTCAGGCTACCCTTTGAAGGGGATCCCTATTGTAAAGAGTACTGCAACACTGAAGAGAAGGACATCTACTGTTGTGGTAAGATTGTACACAGCTATACTTTCTCTTTGTGAGGAAGAGACTGGTTCTATTCTAGAGACACCCACAGCTAGTAAGTCAAGCCAAAGGAAGTTCACCTTGGCTAATTTTCAATATATAATGAATTGTACTTTAGCACAAATCCTTATGATGAACATTTTGTATATAACTGGTGGAGGCTACAAAGTATATTACGCAGCATACATTGTGTGGTAAGTTTCTGTGGTAAAGTGAATTGTGACTTTAAAATGGATTGCATACTGTAAAATCACACTCTATAAGCACATACTGTTGCTTTCATAACTACATCCCTCCAGATGTCCTTCCATATCATGCTGCAGTATTAGTCACCTCTGGGGTCTCCTTACAAGGATAGCCCAACGTCCAGCTAGTATACCATAGTCTTTATTACTTAGGGAGTGGCATACTTCAGATGTATGCTCCCCGTGCAAGCATAGGGTATAAAGGAGACTTATGTATGCTCCCAACTCAGAACCTCATTGCTTCCCGGCAGAATACCCTTCACTTTGCTGGTTATACAGAGCCTATGTCTTTCAGATAAGTACCCTGTGGGGGGGTTGTTTTTCTTTTTCTTAGATTGTTCAGTGGATTTCATGTCATTCAAGAAAGGGAAATGTTAGTTTAGGAGGCAGATTCCCCTATAACGACTGCTATGATAGGTGTCTGTTTTGCTCTGGTGCATTTCACGGCCACACTCAGTGTTCTATCTGTTAGCCTTTTGTACTCAAGACTTTGCATAGCCACCTTTCCTCACTTTCTGTTTACCATGAGAACCAACATCTCAAGCTTTTGGCTCGGGGTACCTTGGCCTAATCCATTCAACCTGAGGTACAGCCACCACTCAAAAAGAAGGCCAAGAAGTCTAGGCCTGAGTTTGCTGCTGTCCAGCCTCCACCGGACATCCCTCTTGAGGTGAGTGAGAACCCAGCAGGTAGTCCAACATTGCCATCAGATTCTTCTATCGTGACTTTCTCTGAGGCTGGCAAAGAAACTGCTTTCCGCACATCCTTGGAGACTTTGCAAACTCCACTGTGGCTGTTGAGTGGAAACCATTGCTGATTGTTTCTGAGGGGCCTAGAAGGATTTCCCAGATCCTTGTTAGGGAAGAGATGCTGGATACCTTAATTGATCATGGGGGACCGTTGCACCACCCCCAATGTACTTCCCTCCTGGGTGAGATCTGACCACAGATCAAACTCGTTAGAAGTTACTGTAACCTCAGACCCCCCCGCAGCGACTAGACTAAAAAACTTCTCCAAGGCCAATCACAGCCTCTTATGAGATGGCATAAATAGCTTCTTAGCCCCTCCCTCCACAGATGGAACAGATGCATATTTGGTTTTACACCAGTGTTTTATATGAACATCTGTACAATTGTATTGACTCAGCCATACCAGTGTCGGACCAAAGTAAGATCTTCAAGAAAGAACAAACCTGCCTGTGGACATCTGCCATTAACAGGCTATACAATAAGAGAAAGAAATTGCTGTCTAAGAGTAGGAAGTAACAGACTCAAAACTGGAAACACTCCCTACTCAACTTAAACAAGGAAATAAGACTCCGTGTGTGAAGTCCTCCAAATCTAACTACGAATTCAAATTAGCTTTTACAACAAGGACAACCATAAGGCATTCTTTAGTTACATCCGTAACCTTAAAGGAAATGCCCAGATTTGCGCTGAACCTGTAGTTAATGGTACTACATATACAGAAACTGTGGCTAAAGCAAACCTGCTGGCTGGCAGTTTCGGTGAAAACTTCACCCTCTGTCCCCGCCACACATACTCCAAAGCATCCGCACCACCTGTTCACCACCTAGGTTCCCTAAGGAGCCGGTCTTAAACACCCTCTGCAAGGCCAAAAACACAGCCGGTATGGGACCAAATAACATCCCAGGCTGTGTTCTGCATGGGTTAAAACAGGAATTGGCAACACCATTGGGTACTCTCTTCAGTCACAGCTTAAGCACTGGCTTCATCCCAGAGAAATGGAAAACCACTACCGTCATCTGTTTGCACAAAGGAGGTGCATCCACAAACCCTGGGAACTATAGACCCATTAGCTTGACCAGCCTTTTCTGTAAGGCCATGGAGTGAATCATAATGGACCTTGTCAACAAAGATACAGGAAATCTCCAAATGTTTGATCCCACCCAGTCTGGCTTTGTCAGTGGGAGATCACTCCTGTTAAACTCCTGTTAAACTTGGTGGACTTCTTCGAGACAGTCACCAAAGCCCTAGATGAAGGTAAATCTGTGCATATGGCCTACCCTTACTTAGCTACGGCCTTTCACACAATCCGCCAGGCATCATTGATAAACTCACTCAGTTGGGTATCAACCCATATATTGTCAGGTGGGTTGCAAACTGCCTGACTGATAGAATTCTTACAGTCAAAATAGGACATTCCACCTCTTCTAACAGACCCGTAACCAGTGGTGTTCCACAGGCATCGATTCTGGGACCCTTACTGTTAGGAATTTACTTCTCTGAAGCCCAGGCAAAAACTAAAAGTTTGTGGCTGACAACGTTTGCTGGAACTTGCAAACTAGAAGTGGCCATTCAGTCCCCTAATGACATCAGCATCCTGTAGGAGGGACTTACATGACTAATGATTTGTGCCAAAGTCATGGTCTTAAACTAAATGCAAAAAAATGCGTTATCCTCTTCCACAAGGGCGATGTTCCTGAAACTACCACATCAGTAGCAGTACCCAAAACACCCATTCATTGGTGAGAGACCTGTGCACACAGGTTGACAACAACTTTACCTTTGATCACCATGTGTCCACAATGGTAAGATGGGCATTTTATATTGCTCATCTCATAAGTACAGGCATTGCCTCCAGAAAAAAAACACTGATAATTCCCCTGTACTCTTCCCTCATCAGGCCAATAATAGAGTAAAATGCTCCCTTTGGAATGTACCTTTCCAAGCACCTACAGCAATTGGAGAGACAACAAAGGTTCCTTATAAAAAAAATTCCTAGTGTCCGGCATCTGTCATATTTGGCCAGACTGAAATCACTGTCACTTTACTCTTTGTCATACAGACTACTCCAAGACAACCTGTGACTTGCATATAAGGCAATTTCTGACCCTGCTTTAATGAGAATGCTGCACATTCGCAAGTGAAATGGCACATGGGTCACTCAGTCTAAGGACCTTAACCTGATATGCGACATCTACAGAACCTGCTAAAGGGCTAGATTTGTCTCCCAGAGGTTGCCTCACCTTTTGAACAGGCTTCCAGTTTATGTTAAACAAAGCCCCTCATTGACAGTATTTAAGCACACTTTAGACGATTGGATGGATAATTGGAACTTAACCCCAGGGGTTCCACCTGTGTCGCACTTGGACAGGGGCAGTAGGTGCTGATTTTAGTGTCTGCTTTAAACGGACACTCTTGGGAGCAAGGGTTGAACATGGCTAGGCTTGTAAGGGCCCTAGTGCCATTAGCCTAGTAACCTCCTATGAATCCAAACAGAGGTCCAAAACTCCATGTTTCATCAGAGTGGGATACCCAAGTGAAGAAAAGGCAGAAGGTTGTGTGTGTGGTGTCAGTCTCCAGGGATCCACAAAGGGAATGGCAGGACTTCACTCAAGGCTTGTTCAGTGCCTTGATGGCATTGAAGCCCCCTCAGGGGGGTTTCAGTTCCTGCATCTCAGTGGTCCACTATCAGACAGGGATTCTGACTGTGAGGCTGACTCCATAGCATAGTTCTCTCAGTTGCATTCACCTTTATGCTATGGTTCTAAGGAGGATTAATCTGCCACTGCTGATTCTCCTCTGGAGAAGCTTTCCTTTGGTGATAAGGTCCTGCATATGATGGAGCATTTCAAATGGCTTTGCTCTCAAGTATCAGACGTCCAAAAAAGGTATTAAAAGTTGTTACAAATGGACTCTCCTAAACTTTCAGCTGTCCCTTCTGTGTTGGCTGCTCTATTAGATACCTTCTCTACTGCTTCCCTGACTCTGGATATTCAGCCTCAAGCTCCTGAAAAACCTGATAGGTTCTGTAAGGTGCCGGATGCCTGCCACTTCTTGTACAATTGCCATTCATCTGATCCTGCAGTAATTTCTGTATCTACTGATAAGCACTTTAGGCTGTTGCCTTCTTCCAAGCGCCTTCCTTCTGATCAGGACAGTAGAGCCATGGAAGGGAATGGTAAAAAGGTATACACTTGCCTTAAGGGCCATCAGTTACCAGGCTCATCTGACAAGGTACATCCTGTCTCTTCTTTCCCAGGTGGGAAGATCGTTTCTGATATGCCTGACTCTGAGGGTAAGACATCATCTCTCTACTTGCTTCAGTGTCATTTCACAGGTTGCCCATCACTGTATTAAATGCAGTTAAGATTCAGCTGATGCATCCGCTAGGGCTGCTGCCACTTGGTTAATAATGAGGCTGTCTTCCTGGCTTCACCTTCAAGCCTTGGCAGATGATATCAAAGCAAAGCTTCTGAATACTCCCTTGGATAACCAGAATTTGTTTCTGATTGATGTGGCTAACTTTCAAGATCTGAGAGGATTACGTTAAGGTTATGAAAGACCTGAAACAGATTTTTGTCTCTCCTATTCCGAAGTTTCAAAGGAGCCATACTAGTAAGACTACTTTTTTGCATCGACTGTCTAGCATTCTTCCAAAGGTAAGAATGCTCTTATGCGTGTTTTTTCAAATAAATCTACTCAAACATCCACTCCCCAGAAGCAGACCTTTCCTGATAAATCTGCAGCTATCTGTCTACCATCCCTTCCTCTGGGCCAGGTCCCCTTGTCCCTCAGGTTTTTTCTCTCTCTCCCAGTTTGACAACTGATTACCACAGACAACTGAGTTCTTTCCATTATCCGTCAATGTTACTTTATGACCTGGGTGCTCTTCCCTCTTTTTGTGGCATTCCTCAACCCATTGCAGAACAGCTTCCTAATTTTCCAGAGGTGTTGCAGGGTGTACTGGACCAGGGTATCATTCAACTGGTTCCACATAATGAGAGAGGTTTGGGTTTTTATTCCAAGATATTTCTGGTTGCCAGGAAAGAGAGGTCTTGGAGACCAGTCCTGGATCTTTCCTTTCTGAGCACCTTTCTCATAGTGCCTTCCTTCCAAATTCTGTCTCTTCAGACTCTTGTTTCCTCTGTTACTTTCCCAGACCTTTCTGGTTTCCTTAGATCTGAGGGATGCTTACCTTCACATTCCTATCCACCTTCTGTTCAGGAAATATTTACATTTATTTGTTTTTTTCCTGTCATTTTCAGTTGTCTTCTCTGCCCTTTGGGGCTTTCAACAATCCCAAGAGTGTTTGCCAAGTGTCTATCTCCTGAGATTGCCTTTTGCAGTCTTCAGGGCAATCAAATATGTCCTTATCTGGACAACCTCTTGCTTTAGGCTCCATCCCATTCAAAGTTGGTGCAGGATCTTCATTTTACCCAGCTTCTGTTGCACAGACCGGGGTTTACAGTCAGTCTTCAAAAATCAATGTGAGGCCATCTCAGGATCATATTTCCCTGAGCTGCTGGTTCAAGACTGTTCCAATCCTGGCATCTCTTTCTGCCTCCAAAGTTTTGTCCCCCTCAAATTATTTTCTGTCACTGCTTCCACTGTCCTCTCTTCTAGCCAGGGAGTTTCTTAGGGCTCTGGGTTCATGACCTCCACGATGCTCCCCTGGCCCAAGCTTTATATGAGGAAGTTTCAGTGGTACCTGAAATGAATGTGACTTCAGCATCTCCACCGTCTGGACCATCTGGTTCTTCTGCCTCCTTGTCTCAAACTGGAATTTTACTGATGGATTCAACAGCTGTCTCTCAGTCCAGATGTTTTCCTTTCCACCCTCCTAAACTGTCTAAGGAACTCTTCACAGAGGCATCAGAGCTGGGGTGGAAAGCTGCTTCAGGCACCCTGAAGGTGCAGGCCTTTGGCCACCTCATCAAGCGGCATATTACATCAACTTCAAGGAGATGCTGCCTCTCATTCTGACCTTTCAAGCTTTCTATGTGTTCTGGATCCTGGATCCCTGGAAGGTTTACATGGACAACATCACAGTCATGTGGTACATCAACAAATGGGGGGGTACAAGGTCTAACATTCTTTGCAGGTTAGCCCTTCAAGCATGGGCAAATAGCTGTCAGTCTGTGGGTCACCCTATAAGCATTCTGTGTGCATTCAGAGTGCAGTATTGCATCAGATTTTCTCAGCAGGTCCAGGGCACAGCCTCATGAATGGATGCTTTGATGAGTTTCTGGACATACTTCAGCAGTGGGGTATTCCTTACGTAGATTTCTTTGCCTCCCCTCTGAACAAGCACCTCACTCACTTGTGCCTTTTTCTTGGAAGGGAATGATCGTGTATGCTTTTCCTCCCCTTCCTCTTCTTCCAAGTGTCCTTCATAAAATTGAGAATGGCTCTCCAAAAATTTTGTTGGTGACTCTCTTTTGTTCTAGACAGCAGTGGTTTCCCCCTGTTATTTCATCTTGTCAGGAGCAATCATCACAAGTTACCTCATCGCATGGATCTTCTCATACATGAGAAAGGAATTCTCTTTCACCTTCATCTGTCCACTCTTCAACTGATGCTTTGGGTGATAGATCTTTATTAAATTATCACATATGACACAAGCAGTCTTACATTTATATAAATGAAAAACAAACAACATTGACACCACTTTAATTGCAAAAAATATATATCACAGACACCATTGAAACAACTGTAGTAGCAAACATTATGCATCACTTATAATATATCCAGTCATTGTCAGTTAAGCATTATATGGCTCATTCAAATACTGCCCCTTAAACCTTGTTCCTTCTCTGTTTATGTTGTTCCCACAATTCACATTTTTTCCTATGTAGTTTGCTCCTTCCCTTTTCTAATGATCCCAATTCCAGTTGTTTTATCTCTGTTGCTATACTCACTACTATTAGTAAAGTTGGTAGAGATTTTGATTTCCATTTTCTAGTAACTGCTTTTTTGGCAGCCACCATAATTAGACTCAGCAAGACTTTACTATGTTTAGGCACTCCGATTCTGTGTCATCTCCCAAGTCAATCCAATCTGCTTACTCAGCATCTCTGACAGAGAGGTGCATAGGAAATCCCTAATGTCTGCCAACTCATTACACTATTAAAAAATATGCTCCCAGCCACCTCTTTCTTGCTGTCACACCTCCAGCATTTGCTATCCACCTGATGAGAAGTTCTTTGGAGTATACTTAGGGTATAGAAATACCTATGTAACACTTCCAGGCAAAGATCCTAAATCTTCTAGACTTTGTTGCATATTTGTGAGATATACATATACCCCCATTGTATCTTTGTGAATTGCTTATCCATTCTCTCTTCCCAATCCTTTGTAAGCTCCTCTGATTAATTCTTATAATTATCATGCAATATTTTATATACTCTACTAATTATTATTTTTTTAACAACAGCTTCTGTTCTAGATTCTATTTAAAAACTCTTCTAGTGCTGCTCTTTCATTTAGGATCTCCTGTTTCTTTCTCTTTGCCTATACTCTGATATCAATTCTTGATAGGGAAGGCAATCTCTAACCTGCAGTTCAAATACATTCTTGGCCTCTCCACATTCTATTACCTTTCCTTTCTAGTTATTTGCTCCCAATAGTTTGGTTCCTTTGCCAGTTTTCTCCAATAAATTCCAGCCCCCTCTTGCCTATTATCTGTATCCCTAACCACAGTCATCCCTATCGGCAGAATCTCTTTTCTCCATTCTCGTGCTAGCTTAGTTCTTAGAATACTCCCTGCTATTTTATGAATATAATACTCTGTATGTTTTTTGTTCCTCTCCTTAAGAGTCTGCATCCAAAATCCCAATCGCTCCTTATTTCTTGATTCTCCCTGTGTCATCATCATTCCTTTCTACTTTGAATGAATAGTTTTCTGCTTGTGCTATGTATAAGAGCCTTAATTATGTTGCTCTAAAATACCCACTTAAATTGGGTAATCCTAGTCCACCTTGTTCTGTTGGAAGAATCAGCTTATCCCACTTGACCCTTGCTCTCTTCCCTTCCCAGATAAAATGCTTCAACTCTTTTGTAATTGCTATCCACAGCTTCTCCTCTGGATGATAAAAATATGCCTGACCTGTGTATAATACTAGAGGGACTAAAAACATTTTAATTGCTTGTATCTTAGTATCCATATCTATATAACAAATCTTCCAGTTTCTCAATGTTTGTATTATCTTCTGTTTAGTCTTTTCCCACATATCCTTAGCTGCCACAACAGAGTAATTTCTAATCCATACTCCTAAATACTTAATTTTATCATGTCCCCATAAATATGGATATTGTTAGATCAATTTGTGTATGGGTACATAATTTACAGCTATTGCCCTTATTTTAGCATCACTAATTTTGTATCCCAAGAAGATTTGAAACTGTCTTAAAATGATCCACAACACTGTAGTTTCCCTTTCGGTTTTGTTCATGTATAAATTAATATCTGCAAGTAGAGCCAGCTTTTCCTGACTACCATACCAGTTATATCCTTGAATTTCTGAGTCCCCTCTTTTCTTTGCCAGTGGTTCTAAATACAGTGCAGACAACAAAGGGAAAAGCGGAAAACTATGCCTGTTTCTTCTACTCAAGCAGAAGTTATCAGAGAGGACCCCACCCACTTTTATTTTCTCCTCCGATCCTTTATATATACTCCTCATCAGCCTTATAATTGTATCCGGGAAAGCAAATACTCATGAAGTCCCAGTCTGCTCTGTCAAATGCTTTCTCTACATCAAGACATACCAATAACAGTGGTATTTTCTTACATTTTGCTTCCCTCTAGCTCATCAGTGTTCTGTTAATATTGTCAAATGTTTGCCTTCCTCCAAAAAACCAACACTGATCATATCTATCAATTTTGGTATCACCGTTGCCATTATTTTAGCCATTATAGACATAAACACTTTATAATCATGGTTTAGTGTTGAAATGGGCCTGTATGAATCTGGATCCGATGGATCTGTACCCTTTTTAGGTATTACAGTTACCACCTCTTTCTTCTAGGATGCTGGTACTTCTCCTCCTCTTAAAATACTGTTGAAACTTTCCAGATATTTTTCATTTTTTTCCCTCTTAGCTTCTAAACTTCCACAGGAATACCATCTATTCCTGGGGACTTTCCTGTAGATTGGTTAAACTTAGCCATTTTTATCTCATCTCTTCCTAGCCTGTTAGTAATTGAGCCTCATCCACCTCTAACCTTGGCATATTTAATTCTTCCATACACATTGGCATTTGTACCTATTCTTGATTTCCATATTTCTCTGCTTTATACAATCTTCATAAAATTTCTGAAATATTTCTAATACTTATACAGGATCTCTTGTTATCTTCTGTGTTATAGGCCCCCTTAAGCTTGGTTGACACCCTTTCCACTTTCTGTTGCCCAAGTCATTGTGCTAAAAGTTTTTGTGCTTTAGAATTATTATCAAAAAACACTTGCTTAAAAGCAATCTTTCTAAACTTAAGAATATTATCGAGGTAATCCCTTATTTTCTGTTTAGCATTCTGCAGTTACTCCTTTTCTTGTTCTGAGAGATTCCTCCTATTTTGCAGTACTTTAACATTTGTCATCCCTGCTAAATAATTCTAGTTACTTCTTAATCATATTTCCCATTCCCTTATTTCCACCCTAGTTTTAAACTCCTGTTTAATTTTATCCCACTCCCTTGCTATATTTTCAGAAGAAATTTCGATCTTCTGTAGTAGCTCCTGAATTAATTCCAAAACCCATTCCTTAAATTACTCTCCTTTCAACTGATAGGTGGGAAAGTACCAGTGTCTTATTTTTATTTCACTACCTTGCATTTTTATTTTAGTTATTATCGGAGCATGATCTGAAATAGTTATTGGGTGCGTTTCAAGACCTTCAATTAAATGCACACGTTCCTGTAAGATATAAATTCTATCTAGCCTAGCCCATTTTTTGTATCTTGGAGAATAATATGTAAATTCACTCCGGACTCCTAGTACTGAATTCACATCTTCCATGCCAAACATTTTTATAAATGTCTTCAAAATTCTACCTTCATTTGTTGTATTTTCCCTTCTAGGCCCCCCAGACACATCTTCACTGTTGCAAACCAAATTCCAGTCTGCACCTATAAGAAATATTCCTTGCTGAAAGCTGATTATTTCTCCAAGAATTTTCTTAAGCTCCATTATAGCAGTTTTAGGTTGAATGTAAATGCATGCCAACGTTATCCTTCTCCCTTGCCAGTAGCCCCTTATTACTATTTATCTTCCATTATTATGTTTTTTTCTGTTCCATCACTATTGGAGCTCTTTTTGAAATTAATATAAGCACTCTTTTCCTTTGCCCCATATATTCCACTGAATAGCCATCCTGAAAACCACTGAATAACCATCCTGAAAACCTGTCTGTCAAATTTACATGTTAATTTATTTCCAGGTGTGTCTGCTGTATCATAGCTATTTGCACTCTACATGTTTTTAATATAGTTCACTACTTTCTTTTTTATATTTATCTGTAAGATAATTCAGATTGAAAGACCTTACAGAAAGCATCATTTTCTTATATAGTTATTACCACCACCTTTTTATGTATAACTGCTTTTTTGTTAAATGTCTGTGTTACATGCATATACTGTTCAGCAAGTTGTTTTTTATACAGTTGTTTCTTGTCATATCACTTTGAGTCTATGCCACATCTTACATAACATTTTTTGAAAGCCCTCAAACAGAACAAACACCCCCTCAAAACCCAGTAATTTAATGATAACACACAAAACTATGTACATCTTCAGATATTGAAGTTTTTGCTTCCTAATAAGAACAAAACTTCTAAGTTGATAGCCACACAGACAGGCTAGAGTTAACCAAAAAGAAAGGTTAGTCATAGTAAGTGGCATGGTACAGCCTGTGCTATTAGTAAGTGCTCTTTGATTTTGTCTATCTTTATAGCTCTCCCAGCCGAGAAAACAGTTAAATGCTTTCAGTAAATGCTTTCTCCAGGCCATTTCTCTTTATCAAATTGTCTTCTAGTGACATGCAAACCAGACATAAACCTGCTAAGGATACCTTGTTCACTAGAAAAAAGCCTAATAATAATAATCAATATTCTTTTTTATTTACATGCTTTGTAATAAACTTGTTACTGGATAACGGCTAGGGTCTTAACCCAGCCATTTCCTACTGCAAGCGTGGGGAAAAGCACACTTTTTCTTTTGTCATACTCTCTTAACCAGACCTTCCTCCCTTTTTTTACATTGTATTGCTAACATTTCATAAAACTGAACAAAGAAAAAGAGACAAGAAGCGAGAGAAAAAAGCACCTGTTTATATTAATACCCCTGCTGCATTTAAAAAAATGAGTAAACTTTACTTCAAGTCTAATTGGTTTTGTCTCATCTTTAAAGTTCTCCCAGCTGGGAAAACCCTTGATTACTTTCAGAGACCATTAAGTCCTAGCCAATTTCAATTTTCTATGTTTTTCCCTCAGCCATTCCCCTTCCACCAGACTGTCTCCAGTTTCTCTTTATCAGATTGTCTCCATGCAGATGTGAGAACCAGACAGCCAGTTTCTCTTTATCAAACTGTTTCCATAGAAACATGAAGACCAGCTGCAGAATTGCTACTAAGTATGCATGCATTTGCTAGGAAAAAAAAGCCACATAATATTCAGTATTCTTTTTAATGTATTTGCTCTTTTAAAACTAATCAGTCTAAGGTCCTTAATCCAGTCATTTCCTCATGCAAGTATGAGAAAAAGGACAATAATTTTAACTTTGGCATGCCTTTTTAACCAGGTTCTTTTTTTTTTTTGTATTACAATGCTTGTATCTCTCAAAACTGTACAGGAAGAAAGAGAGAAGATGGGGAGAAAAAGAAAAGCAACACCTGTTTATAGTCCCCATTACACATAAAAATAACATGCAAGGAAAACCAGTCACCACAAATACAATACTTTTAAGAAAAAACATTTTCTTTACTTCCAGTTAGCTTTCTCCCCTCTATGCCCCTCTCCAGAGCATTTTCCAAACATTAATGACAAGAAGTAGGGCTTGTACTTTAGAGTACCCCACAAATCCAACACATTTTGAAAAAGTCCAATATTTCCAGATTTTCTTGTTCTGTCATATTTCATAAATATAATTATTGCACATTAAGATACTGATTTTATTACTGTTCTTCTTCATTGCCCAGGTCCTCTCTCTGCTTCATTTCTAGTGTACTCTCGACTCTTCTAGTCAACTCTTACACACTCTTCCTTCTCTCCAACATTTTCCATTGAAATACTGGAAAAGGTTTCACAGGTATAGTCTGTCTGTGGTATTTATTATCAGAAGAGCAAGAAGCAGAATCTCTGTTTCACAGCTCACTTTTTGTTGGACAAACTTTTGTATTTCTTCCTTAGCATGTTGTAGTTGTTGTTGTCTTTCGGCTTTTCCCAGTTAGGGGTCGCCACAGCAGAACTCCAGTCCGCTAATGATTGCCAGTAGATTTTCATGAACGCCGAGGTGCCAGCTCGACATTCAACCTTCAATGAAGGCATGCCCATTTACGCATGTCTTTTGAACGCCCACCCAACCGCGGGGAGGACATGCAGACTCCACACAAAAGGCACTCCCCGCACTCCAGCCGAGAATCGAACGGGAGAACCTCTTGCTGTGAGGCAACAACACTACCAATGCACCACCACGGAATTTCCTCCTTAGCATGTACTTCATCAAAAAAGATTGTCCTTCCAGGGAAGAATACTTTGAAGACAGCTGGGTACAACAGTTTGAATCTCACATCTGAGTCTCAACATTCCCTGAATAGTGGAATAAATGTGCTGCTCTTCTAGCTGGTGTACAATGAGTAATCATTCTCCACAAACACATTGCTGTCTCCCACTTTTAGTATTTTGTCCTTCTGCCACAGTTTTGCCAGACTCGTCTCCTTCTGCTGGTAGGATTGCATCTTTACTATTAAAGGTGTAGGTTGCTTACACACGCTGTGCCATTTCAACTCCTGCTGCGGAATACCAGTCCAGTTGCTTATTTGTGCTTTCATAAAATTAATGCACTCTGTTCCTTCCAGCTTCTCCGGGATAGCTGAAAACCTCTGGTTTTCCCTACATGATCTGACCTCTGCCATTATTTTTTCAAACATCACTTCTTGAGCAGTCTCATATTCACCCAGTCTTTTCTTTATTTCAGCCTCTGATCTTTGCAGCTTTATCATCATCTGAGTATCTGTTTAATGCTTCTTCCATTTTTTGCAGCCTTTTGTTGTTTGTGTTGATATACTCCATCAGTATGTTTATTTTAACCAGGTCTGTATGCAGTTGCCTTATATCCTCCTGTAGGTTATTGGAAGTCAGGTCTGAAGATTGCATGACTTTTTGCTGAACAGCTAAAGAACTTTCCCCAGTCAGTGTTTCTTCCTCAATTTTTGTAGCTGTTTTTTTTCAAGTCTTCTGTATTTCTTTATTCCTGGTATCCAGGCAGTGCACTTCTTAGCCAGTTACTGAAATTTACCCATAAACACAAGTCTACTGGCCTTCTCTGCTGAGTTTCTGTTTTCACACTGGGAGATCTAGAAGCAAGCTGTTACTCAGTGTGCATCCATCTTGGAAGTCCCCTTAGGTGATAGTGTTTTGATTCCTTTCTGACATGAGTTTCTGACGACATGCTTAGGGTCCTGCATGAGGCCAGGAAACCCTGTACCAGAAAATCATATATGTCCAAGTAAAAGAGGTGTCTCCAACATCACCAAGATCCCTTTTCAGTGGGGGATTCCTTTGGTTCTTTTCTATCTTTGTAAACTGCTACATGCTGACTTGGTATATTTTTCAGTGAACGCCTACTTGTCAGCCATTTCTGTCTGTCTGCCACTTACTTCTCCTTTGGCCTCTAGGTATGAGGTCAAGCATTTTCTTAAAGGCGCCTTTCATATTAGACCTCCCCCCGAAGAAAGCCATTCCCCCTTCTTGGGATCTTAATTTTATCCTTGAAAAGCTGATTCAAGCTCCTTTTGAGCCTGCTGTTGCTGGTTTGCAACTTTGCACGTGGAAGACTATTTTATTGGTTGCTTTAACCTTTGCCAGAAGGCTATGTAAACAACAGGCCTTAATATTAGTCCCTCATTTTTTATAATAGAGACACAGTGTGTCTCTGTACAAATCCTTATTTTATGTCCAAGGTGTTTAATAAGTTGTCATTTAATCAGTCTGTACGGCTTCCTTATTTTTTTCTCTTCTCCTCAATCTGCTAGTGAAAAGATTCTTCAAATCCAAGCATTGTCAACTCGGATATTATTTAAACAAAACAAAGGCCTTTCATAAATCTGATCTGATTTTTATTTGTTTTCATATCAGGACTTTGGGTTTAGAAGTTTGTAAGCAAACTATCTCTTCCTGTTTTTTTAAGGTCATTTCCATTTGTTATTCTTTTCCTAGTAAGCAGTTGTCTGCTTCCGTGAAGGCTCATTCCAGTGGAGCAGTGGCTTCCTCTGGGGCTTTGTTCAAGTGTTTAGACACCAACACCATCTTTGAAGCTGCTTGTTGGTCATTGGTTCACTCTTTCAGAAAACATTACAAATTGGATGTCATTTCCAGGGCAGGTTTTGCCATAGTCATCCTGCATGTTTTTGTGGAGATCTTCTGGCATTCCTCCTCCCTGCCTTCACTTTAGCTTGTGCTCTCCCAGAGGTGATGAAAACTGCAACAGTGAAATGAAAGGACATATGTTAGTTGTGTAAAATCTTACCATAACAGTAGATAAACTCACTTTTTCACTGTTGCAGTATTCACTTCCTCCCTCGTGCACCCTTTTGTCTTCCTTTTCTATCAGTGGTATTTTCATACTGACTGAGAGTTCCTTCCTTCCTTTTTCTGGATGTACATGTCCTCCTTTCCACTAGGGGTCCTGGATTTCCTGGGGCAGTTCATTTGAGTTGAGAGTATGTACGTCACCTTTATGCCCTACACTTACACAAGGAGCATACGTCTGACATACAGCACTCGGGTTCCTATGAGTACAACAAAAACGCATTATGTTGAATGCGTTCTCGTCGATACATGTAGAGCGAACAGGCAAAACAGCGAAGCGGCTGTTCAGCGAATTCTTTCCCTGGGAAAGACGTCGCTTGACCGCTTCGTTGTTTTGCCGTGTTCTGAAGTGTAGTGTGGTCCCTTGTCCGGTATAGCTCCTGAGCATGAATGTGCAACAGTTACTGACCTTAGGGTTAGGGTGCGGGTTAAGGAAAGTGCATAGGTATGAAAGTGTTTACTGTTTTATATTTTGTGTTAAATGTATGTGTGAGTTACATGTGTATGCATTTTCAGTTGTTTACTTTTGTTTTGGGGGGGTAGAATTAGGGTTAAGGTAAGTGTGTATGTGTTTAGAGCTGTTTATGTAAATGTGCGAGAGTTACTGACCTTAGGGTTAGGGTGCGGATTAAGGTAAGTGCATTTGGTTTAAAATGTTTACTGTTTTATTTTCCGTTAAATGTATGTTTGGGTTATGTGCATATGTGTATTTAGTTGTTTACTGGTTTTTGGGGGGGTATAATTAGGATTGGGTATGTGTGTATGTGTTTGGAAGTGTGTAATGTGTTTTTTTTTTGTGGGAGTTGGAACAGCGATTTCTTTCCCTAGGAAAGAAATCGCTGTTCTTTGGATTCGACATTTTCAGCTTTCGCTGAAAATGTGTCGATGTAACATCATTTGCTGTTTTAAGCATTCGATGTTGCAATACAGACCCACAACACTCCCTAGGTAATAAAGGTTTTGGGTATACTGATGGGATGTTGGGGTATCCTTGGCAGAAGGTCCCAGAGGTGATGAATACTGCAACAGTGAAAAGAAGAACATCTACTGTTGTAAGATTTTACACAACTATACTGTCATGTAGCATCTTGTTATGGACAATTTTACCTATGAAGTCCTGTGTGTGTGGTAAAGAAAGCTGTATAGTATAGAACTAGTATCTGTAAGGATTATTGCCTTAGAGAATGGTAATTTTTTTCTGCAATAATTTAATTCAAATACTTTGTTGTATGTTTTATGCAATGACTAACAGTGAAAACTGAAAGCATTAACATTTGCTCAGGTGAATGTTACTGCAGTCGAACAGCAGCTTTTACTGCCTGAGTGCCTCCACTTTTCAAAGCTTTGACAGGAATTATAACTGTATACATAGCTAGAGAGAGAGAGAGAAATGTACTTAGAAAATACTTCTTCTTCTTTCGGCTTTTTCCCGGTTAGGGGTCGCCACAACGGATCACCGTTCGCTCATGATTGGCAGTGGAGTTTTACAGTGTCGAGTTGCCAGCCCGGCACCCAACCTTCCACAGAAGGCACACACATGCACACACTCACACCTAGGGCCAATTTAGTGTGTCCAATCCACCTACAGCATGTCTTTGGGATGTGGGAGGAAACCGGAGCACCCGGAAGAAACCCACGCAACCACAGGGAGGACATGCAGACTCCGCACAGAAGGCACCCCAGCCGAGGATCGAACCGGAGAACCTCTTGCTGTGAGGCGGCAAGGCTAACCGCTGCACCACCGTGGCCGCCCGTACTTAGAAAATACTGATATGCTACAATTATCTAGAGTACCTACTTTTCCAGACAATGGTCACTTGACTTTATGAATTAATACTACATATTTGCAAATAAAAAATCATCACATCATTATTTATTTTCATCTGCTGGTTTCCATCTGCAAGTATCAGCAGATGAAGGAAATGGTAATTTCATAGTAAATTATGCTGGCTTTGATTGACGGAGCAAATGCAGACAGTAAGGTTGGAAAAAGGAATTAAGTGCCTTGAGTCTCAGTTTCCAAAATTGTAGAACATGCCTCATTTAAACTGCATAAAGATGTAGCTGTTGTTAAATGTTGGCTTACCTATAGCAGTATTGAAACATTATGGGTTAAGGATGAATAGTCAATAAAATGAGAGAGTACAAGACAGCTGGCAAGTAGAAATTATGACATTAACCTTCAGTGCATTCAAATGTTGTATATTCAAGGCGTATGCATGTCAGGCAGTTTTGTTTTGTCTTCCTCATCCAGTTGTTTTACATTCTTGCCTGTGTGTGTTATTCTTTTGCTTAGTAAAACTAAGCACTAAACAGTATTCATCATGGAAACTTCATCATTGTTATATTCTAGACAAAGTATTAATGTTTGTCATTCCCACTGCTGCAGAAGCCTTTAGGCTATGTCATGCAAGTTCTATCTTGCCCAAGAGACAACAACCAGCTGACTTCCAAAGGCTCTAGCTTCCTCCCTCACTTCCACTGTGACTGCTGATTGGTCAGCCCTGAGGAGGGAAAATCAGCAGTCAGAGTGCAGAAGTACCTTCTCGCTGCCTTGAGAAGAAGCACCTCAGAGACTTCACAAGTACAGCAGACAAGTCTAAAGCTGCTGTCTGGCAGATGCATCCTTTTTGGGGAGCCCTTCTTCACAGAAAACATAATATTTTAGTCTGTTTTCTTTGATAGGATTTTTTTTTGTATAGTGAGTCTGACCCTTTAAGAAAACAGATATTTCTTCAGCATGGGAAATTTCCCATCGGGGACCACTATTTTCAGCTTCAGATGATTTAGAGGTTTATTTTATGGAGAACTGCACTAATGTAAACTTTCTTGTGTCTAAACTAAAGTTTCATGAGGAGAAGTTTCATGAGGAGAAGTGTGTTATTTTGGTCAGGAAATCCTATAAGGGTAGTACTGTTGTGTTTGCATTGTGGCAAAATACCTGCCATTTTTTTCTGTCAATTCTGTCTTGGAATATGTGTCCCAAGCCAGTATGGACTAACATTGAGCAGCATTTTACCTTTTCCAAGGATGATGCCGCAATACGAACAGAAAATAACTGACCTTAATAATTGGCTTAGTTTCTGGTGTCATTCTGAGAGGGTGCAGTATTTATCAGCATGGAAGGATATGGTCAACAGACCACGCTGCTTTGCCAGGGATGGTCTGTACCTCTCCCCTCTAAGCTTTTGAATATTAACTAAAATATTGTCCTCGTCAGTAGTAATTTTTTTAGGCAATGCCAAACCGAAAGTACTTCCAACAAAGCAAATCAAAACCAAGAAAATCTAAAGGTGCTACTGCTCAATGCTACGAGTCTAAACAAAAAAACTTCATTCCCTCTCCCCACCCTAGAGAATGCTGATGTTATTGCAGTTACTGAGATCTGGTTTAAAGCCATGGGGAGAGCAATTTTAATGCAAGCTTGCAAAGCTATAATGCCTTCCACACATTTAGACCAGCTAAAGGTTGAGGTGTCGCGATTTACATCAAAAATAAATATACCCCAAGGTTGGTCAGACAGGACATTGCACTTGGGCTTCTCCACATTCAAATCACCATAGGCAGAATCCAGTATCACTGCCTTGACATATACCTTGTAAGGCAGTAGCCCAGGAAACTCATAGCATATTCAAACTTATTGGAAACACTGACCATCCAACCCAATACCATATTTGTGGGCAACTTTAATTACTCCAGTATTAATTGGGAATTATGTGCAATACCAAACGTATGGGGAAAGAGGTTCCTAGATTTTATAAACACAAACTCCCTGGACCAGATTTTCACTACACTGACCGGGGTTGTAAACATACTTGAGCTGGTCCTTACTACTTTGGGATAGTGCTACACACCCCTTATTGTAATGTCTCCTCAGGTAACTTCAGACCACAGATTGGTTTTCTTTGAAGTAAAAATAAAACTTGGAACCCCAGCTCATCCTGGAATATTCAGGAACTACTCTAAGGCTAACTTCCTACTATTAAGTGATAAGCTGGCAAAATTTCAAGCCCCCCAGAACACTGCTTCCCATGCGGAACTGTTCACAGAATCCCTATTCAAGCATATTAATATCTGCATAGAGACAGCTGTAGCCACTCAGAAGTAGTACAGAAATAATGAAAAAAACAAGCCACTCTAGTGGAATCACATCATCAATAGTCTGTATAACAGAAGGCAGAAAACTTGTGGCAAAAATTAGGAGATGTAGCACCCAGCAGGATAAAAACACTCTCATCAAACTAAAGAAACAAAGTCTACCAGAGTCAAATTTGAGGTAAATGTGGTCTTCCAGGCCAAGGACAACGACATGACATGCTTTAACTGTGTTCACAACTTCAAAGGCAATACACAATTGTGTGCAGAGCTCATTATTAATAGAGCCACCTACACTGAACCAGAAGATATAGCAAACCTAATGGCTGACCAGTTATTCTCCCAACTTTATCCCTCGCCCTCCTGTCAGGAAATACCTTCAAATATAACTCCCTTACTATCACTAGGAAATGGTCCTTAATGCTCTGTCTAATGTCAAGAACACTGCATTAATGGTTACAAACAGTATCCCAGGATGCTGTCTAAATAGCAAGAAACATGACCTATCAGGCCGTCTGGAATTGCTGTTTAACTGTAGCCTCCAATCAGGCTTTGTACTTCATGAATGTAGAACAGCAACAGTCATTCCTCTGCACAAACACCAACGTAAGCACAAGCACCAAACCAAGAACCACTTGGCCACAGGGTAAGGATCCACAAACGATCTCCAATCGGTAGTTAAAACACTTGTTTAATAAGGCTTCGCCTCCAACCATAAAAAACAATATGAACACAGTAGAGTTAAGCACTTTCACCCAGTCCAAATATCAGGCTTCCTCAGAACTCATAACAATATAATTAATCCTCTTAAATAGCTTGATTGCAACATGTGACAGCCCTTCCCCACCAAAAAGTTAAATACATACATCTCTGTTTTTTTTTTTAATTTTGTACAAACAAAACCTGATACTTTTGTTTAAAAAACATTGAAAGTCAATAAAATAAATACTGAATTGTTCATAATCACAACTGTGCAAACGAATACATGTGTGTGTGTATACATAATCTATGTGTTTTGTACACCAAAAAACAAATCAACACCCACAAATATTCCAGTTCATAATCTAGCAGCTCTTAATTTTAAGACACTGCTAATATTGATGTTATCATTTAATCCCGGGGCTTTTCCAACATCCAATTTAAGTTGCCAAAGCAACTCCCTGTATTCCATTTTGGATTCCCAACTACCACCTCGGGGGTCCATGCATACCTGGTCCAATACAGAAAACTTTATGTCCATGTTTTTGCAAGTTTGAGAATGTTTATAAAAGGCATTTGTCTCCTTCCCTCTGCTAACTTCATACATGTGTTTGTAAATCCTCTTATTCACATGCCTTTCTGTTATCCCTACATAAAAACTTGAGCATTGCGTACACATGCCCAAGTACATTACCCCCTTGGTCCTACAGTTAAAATATTGGGAAGCTTGAATATTAAATTTCCTAGACGGAACATACAAAGAACCCTGATTGATCATGTAACAACATTGGTGACAAGCCCCGCACTTGTAAGGGCCTTTCTTCGTCCTACCCTGTCCACTTTGCACTTCTAACCCTCTATCCATACTTTCCTTAAGATTCATATCACTCTTCCTAATAAAATGGGGCTGGCTAGGTAAAAAAATCAGAAATTTCCTCATTCACCTTTAATACTGGCCAGTATTTAATAATGATCCTTTCCACTTTAGACGAGGTCATCGAAAAAGTGTGTACAAAGGCGCACCTTCCTTTGTAAAAGCCTTAGAAGAACATTTGTCCAACTCACATGTTCTACGTCCTAATTAAGGGAAACATTTTTTTGTCTCTATTCTCAATGACTTCCTTAGCTATATTCCCAATAAGCTTTTCTGGATAACCCCTCTCTAAAAAGAGTGTCATAATAAAATCCAGTTCCTTCAAGAACTGTTCCCTCAAACTTGTAATACTTAAAGCCCTAATCATCTGGCCTTTGACTATTCCCCTTTTTTGATAAAAAGGATGTCCACTGTCAAAGTGCAAGTATGTGTTGGAAAATGTCTTTTTCCTGAAAATTTTTGAATGAAAACAGTCCTTCTCATAATCTTTGTACAGTGTGACGTCTAGATAGTCTAAACTGTCTTCCCTCATATTCATAGTGAAATTCAGAAATTCCGTGGGCTCATTAATGTAACTAAAAAAATCATCTAGTTTTTCTTTTGAACCTTTCCATAACAAGCAAATATCGTCTAAAAATTTAGTGTACTTAATGATATGGTTTGTCCACTCAGTCTGTAGTATGAATTTAAATTCCCAAAAATATAGTACACAATTAGCGTGCAATGGGGCACAAGGTGCCCCCATAGCTACTCCCTTCTTTTGATGATAATATTCTCCATTGAAGTATAAGAAATTGTTCCTAAGAACAGTTTCAGTAAATTCAGTTATTAAATTAATGGTGGTGTTATCCAAACCAGATTCAGTAATAAGTATTTCAGAAAACCATTCCAGACCTTTCTCATGAGGAATACTCGGGAACAATTCAACAACATCAATAGTAACCATAAGTAAGCCCTTACTGTATAGATCTTCCGTTGTTCCCTTCAAAAACTCCCATGAGTCCTTACAGATATGTGGTATTGAGGCAATAATTTTTTTTACCTTCAAATCCACAAAAATAGCCAAGGGTTCGGTAATACCACCTGCACCTGCTACTATGGGTCTGAATTTAATATTATTAACCCCTTTGTGTGTCTTGGGGATTCCAAAAATTGTGGGTATTTTTGGTTTGTCCACATATAAAAAATTGTATAACTTTTCATTCATGCTCCCTTGCATTAAATGATCTAACAAGTAGTATTTGATTTTGGCATAAGCTATGTTAATCTCATTTCGAGAAACCAATTCATATTGATTTGTGTCTTGTAAAATGTTGTACATATACATGTCATAATCAATGGTGTACATTAAAACCACACCTCCCCCCTTGTCTGGTTTCATTACCCTACACTTCTGTTCATTTAAATACAATAAAAATTTTTTGTCCATTTCAGAAAAGTTACCACTCATACCTTCCTTATAGTTCAATTGCCTAATTTCCTTCTCAGCAAGTTCTTCAAATATTTTCAAAAATGGATGGATTGGGGGGGTTAAAAGTACTAGTCCTAGATAATTCACATTGAGGTTGTTCCTGACCTTTAAATATTATGTTCAAGTTCAATTGTCTAATAAAAAGCTTTAAATCAATGATTGTGTTGACCAGTCTCCCTGGGCATGCGGGAACAAAATGAAACCCTTTCGTGAAAAGGTTAAAATATTCATCAGAAATATTAATGTCTGTAAAATTAAATATAATGAAATTTCCTTTTTTACAAACCCTATTCTGTTGCTCGTAATCATCTCGTAATTCGTTAAAAAGATGTGCTTCAGCCATCGAGTGGACCAAAACATTTAACTCCGACCATAATTCCATCCCCTCCCTCTGAATCTCCCCCCTTTCCCCCCTCTAATATTGAAAATCCTGTGTCGAATTCCTCTGCACAAAGGTGGACCATCTACAGAAACTGGAAACTACAGACCCATAAGTCTCACTAGTCTCATATGCATAGCCATGGAAAGAATTATAATGGAAATGATCAATAATGACATAAGAAATCTTTAGACACTGGACCCAATCCAGTTTGGTTTCGTCAAGGGCAGCTCATATCTACTTAACCTGGTTTGATTTCTTTGAGAAGGTCACCAAAGCAATGGATGAAAGCAAAATTGGTCAAACTGCCTACCTTGACCTGGTTTAGACATTTGACACAATACCTGACCCGGGCATTGTTGACAAACTCAAGGTTAGGTTAGGTTTAAACCCCTATGTTACTGACTCACAGACAGGACCCAGCAAGTTAGAACTGGGAAGTCCACCTCTACAAAAAGGCCAGTCACAAGTGAAGTCCCTCATGGGGATTGGTCCTGAGACTGCTCCTTTTTGATATTTACTTCTTTGATCTCAAAGTCAAATGTCTGTGGCCTCTGGCTGACTAAATTTGCAGATGATTGCAACCCCCCCCCCGACAAATGTACTAGCTTACACTTACAAATAACTGGTGTCAGAGCCATGAACTAAAACTAAATGCCAAGAAATGCATAATGTTATTCCTCAGGAAGTTATTCACCTTTGATAGCTATCATACTGACAACAGATCGCTAACAGCTGACCCAGGAGTTGTGGACACGCACAGGAAATAATCTAGCCTTTGACGATCCCTTGTGTACAGTAGTAAGGAAATCATTCTATGTTGTGCAACCTGTAAGCAAAGTTATAGCATGAAGGTCCAGGGGGCGGTCTATGTTAAATCAATGAATGTTGATTTATCGACCCTTTAAGAATGAAAACTGACAATCTCGAAGACACAGAACAGTGATTTTTTTTCCCAGGTGAAAAAAAAATCGCTTTTCCACCAAAAAAAAAAAAAAATTCAAAACACAAAATAAAGTGGGGGGCTTTGCCACCCCCCCCCTACTTAAATATACCAACTCCAAGATTGCACCACAGTGGAGGAAATGTCAAAGTCTCGAAAATGGCCCAGGATTTTTTTCCCTGGGAAAAAAATCGCTGTTCCGTGTCTTCAGGATTGTCAGCTTTCACTATTAAAGGGTAGATAAATCAGCTTTCGCTGATTTAATATAGACCCAGTCCAGGGAGGTCATTGTTCCACTATATTCGGCAGTCATCAGACCTGCCATTGAGTA
This sequence comes from Protopterus annectens, assembly GCF_019279795.1. Classification (NCBI taxonomy): domain Eukaryota; kingdom Metazoa; phylum Chordata; order Ceratodontiformes; family Protopteridae; genus Protopterus; species Protopterus annectens. Next base: position 1,206,696,617 of record NC_056743.1, read on the forward strand.
AAGTGCCTACTTTGGTGTGTACCTAACCAGGTACATCCAGCAATCGGAATGTCCACAGAGGTTCCTTAGTAAAAGGATGCAGGGTGTGAGTAACATGTCCTTACTACCTCAGTGCCTTATCCCTGTATTCTGTCCCCTACAGGCTGTTGAGGGGAGGTCTATGCCTGGCATGCAAGGCGTTGTTACTCCACTTTGATGGACCTCCTGCGTATTCGCAAAACAAACAGCACCAGAATTACCCATTCTTAAGACTTAAACCTTGCATTTGATATAAATAGGACCTGCTGGAGAGATGGGTATGTATCCTAGGGACTATCCATTCTCTGAAACAGGCTCCCCATCCATGTGAAGCAGAGTTCCTCCCTAACTCAATTCAAGTGTAACTTGGACAATTGGCTGAGGAACAGGAAATTCATCCCTGGTTTAGCACCTATGTCTCTAATGGACACATGTTGCCTGTAAATGGCTCATCTCCCAGGTCCCTATTTGTAAATGTCTCATCTGCCAGGCTGCTGCTTATACACTTATCAAGCGTAACAGAACTTGTCAGAGGTTTGGGATGTGTTTCTAGGCTTAAAAAGGCCCTTGTGGTCATTAGTCTGGTACACACCTATGAAGCTGTTTATTTTAAAGTGGTTTCTGACATCAGTTTTATGTACTGCTTATTCCATACAGTGTTTTGGGAACATTTATTGTTTGTAAAAGTGTAAGGAGTGCTGTTTGTGTAAATGTTTGACAACTTACCTTCTTACTTCCTTGTTCTGGCACTTTTGACCACATCCGAAGCTGTAAACTCCTGTTGGTCTGTGTTCTGTTCTTCCCAGAAAGAAAGAAAAAAAAAAAACTTGCCAGTTCTTCTTGTCAACTGTGCAGGATCAGTCTTCACCTCAGCCGATACTGGGTGACTCTGTTGTGGCCAGCAGTCTTTCCCCAGACCATTCACTTACCTCTTTGACTTTGTCTGGTGTGATCCTTTCAGGCATTTAGAACCTGAATATGGGAGAGCCATTTTTTACTGGGCATGGAAACATAATGGAGGATGCTGCTGGATGTACCCAGTGGAAAAAAAAAAATCACTTGATGGGGCAGATATTCCTTCGACAAGTTGACCACTTAAAATACCTGTAAAGAAGAATCAGAAGATTAGACATTGTTCTTCTGAAGACACAATATCTGTAAGAAAAGATGATTTCCTTTCCATAGCCAAAAAAAAATAGTCAATCCAGGTATGCAGAATCCAGTACCTGTAGTTCAGGTCAGTCAAAATATTCATGAGGAAGACTTCATATTATTCCAATATAGATAGTGACAGGGTTTCTTCTCCTGCAAATTCACAAGCCGTCACTGGTGTTGAGGAAGACCGTTTATCTCACTTTCCTTCAATTTTCTTTTTGCCAGATTACTGCCAGGGTGAATGAGATATTTTTATGGGAACAAATGGATGTTCACCCTGAATTGAGGAAATATTATAATGTGTTTTAAGTGGTTCTCTCTCATTCTGTGCCTATTCCTCCTCTAGTCCCAGCTGTAGAAGGATGTATATAATACTGCTTGTAACAATCCTGACTCTCAGCCTTCAGTCCCTAAAATGTATATAAGCTTTACAAAGTTTTTCAACTAAGCTAACATCAGGTGTAAACTTGCAGTAATTGTTCTCCCACTTCAGGTCAGTCTCTGCATTAATTTCATCATCTATACCAGCAAGGGACAAGTTTCTTCTGTCATTCAGTCCTTCCCCAGTGGACAGGGAGGGGAAGATTTTGGACAAGTTTGGTGAGAGAATTTTTCTTCTTCCAGTTTGGTGAGTAGAGTTCTACTATCAGTCCCACATGTGGATTTTTTTTAACATATGGACAGTCTGAAAACATGCCTTGAGTGTTCATGATTGCGTAGATACTGTGTTTAGGGCATCTGCTTCTGCTACTGTTTTGAGGAAGGTCATGTCTGGGTACAAAATCAAACGTATTCTGATTAGGTTAAGTCTGAATATTTTGAATTCAGCTTTAGACAAGGAGGTTTTATTTAGCTCTTCTGCTACGCAGGTCCTCAGACAATTTGGTGAGAGAAGGAGTTTCTAAGATTTTTCAGCCACCCCCAATACAAATCTTTTAGATCCTGCTATACACCTAAGAAGCAGTACAAATAATCCCTGCCTTCTCGTGCCAAACAGCAAAACAAAGAGAGAGCAAGAGGGGAATTGTAAGAAACAGGGATCCTTTCCAAAAATGGACAGACAACCACTTCAGAATGACTATGCAGTATTCTTCTTCTCATGCCCTCCCCTTCTGCTCCTTTATTTCAGAGTCTGTCTCAACAACGGGTCTGTACATTCATTCCCATTAGGCAACAGAGTGTGACAGATTCCTAGGCATTAATGGTGGTTCAGAGGGGATATAGTTGACACAGGATACAAAAACAATATTTCAGGAACCAAACAGAATTTTTCCTACAGTACTTCAGCGCTTGCTCACAGTAGGAGTAAAAAAAAAAGTGCCATTAAGTTACAGGGGCAAAGGGTTCTATTCTAGAATGTTCCTGGTACCAAAGAAAGAGACTTTTTTGGAGACCAGTTCTTGATCTTTCCTTCCTAAGTCTGTATAGGGCAATTCCAAAATTCAAGATGTTGACTCCTTCAGAGTCTGTTACCTCTCATTTCCCATGGAAGCTTTATGGTAACATTAGACCTAAAAGATGCATACCATCACATTATAATAGCCAAGGGCATCAGGAAGTTTCTTAGAACTCAAAAGTTCTGTGCATTACCCATTGGGTTATCTCCTCCACCAGGGGTGTTTACCAAGTGTCTGGTTCCAGTCAGTATTTCAGTGCAGTCTGAATGGTACTTCTATTTTTCCTTAGTTACATGACTAATCTTTGCACGGTCTTCTCCCAGGTGTTGAGAGTCCGTAACATAGGTTTCATCTCTTCTGACCAATCTGGGATTCCATATAAACCTTCAGAAATTCTCCTTGACCCGTTATACATTTTTAGGATGTCTTATAGACACAGTACAGCAAAAAAAATTTTTTTTTTTGATGCAGGAGAAGGTGAATTTTATCTGGAAACCTTCCTGAGCTTCATAACTTAGTGTCAGGCTTCAGCCAGAGTTTCTGAGGATTCTGGGGTTCATGACATCATCTTAGCAGGTTATACATAAGAAGATTTCAAGAGTGTCTAGAAAATGCATGGACCCAACACTGGCATCCTCTAGATTTTCAGATACCAATCTTGGGCTTTGTTTAAAAAAAAAAAAGGAACTGCACTGTTGGAGACGATGAATACAAACAAACATGGGTCTCCTCTTTTTTCCTCAACCTTTAAGTCCGTCTGTAACTGCAGATGCCTCACATTTTGCTTGGGGGCAGTTTCCATGGGAATAAAGGTACACAGCTGCATTCTTCAGATAGACTAGAGCACACAAATTTGAAAGAGATGTTGGCTGTGATCCAGGCATTAAAATCTCTTTATCACCTATGGTCCCCAGGTGATCACAGATAACATTACACAGTAAAACATAATGACAGATAAGCTGAGCAGGACCAGAACAGAACCTCATGAATAGAAATTGACCAAAAGGTCTTCCAGAAATTGATCCATTTGTTGGTAACACCTCAAGTAGATATTTTTGCCTTCTTTCAAAGCAGACATCTCAAAAAATTCTGCTCTAGGACTCTGCATTCAGGCTGTAAAACAGATATGTTTTCATTTCCTTGGGTGAGAGAATGTTCCTTTTAGCATTTTCACCCTTTACATTGATATCCATGGTAATTCTGAAGATTCAGAAGGACTTTCCAAAAATAATTGTGGTGATCCCCTTTTGAAGCAGGCAACATTAGTTCTTACCACAAGTGACCTCACAAACCGCGCCTACTCACACATGACAGGGAGATTGATACAGTCCATTTGCAAACATCTTCAACCAACTGCCTGGGTAATTAAATTATAATACTTTTACACACATTGTTTCAAAGGACGTGCAGCAGGTACTAAAGGAAGCAAGAAAATCTTATATTAGCAAGTGGAAGCGATTTCTAGTTGGTGCTTAGCCAAGAACCAGGGCTTTGTCGGAGATCATGTACGACTGATGCTCGAATAGGTTCATAGGTAGGTACTAGGTTATCTGCCCGAGGGCATTTATAAGCCTAGCCAGAGTGTATCGGCTTTCGCTGTCCCATTGTTTAATTAACTGATCCTCTGTCAAGCAGAGCCAATGAAGTGATCCCAGGGGTGTATTTTCTGTTACCCATCCACTTGTCAAGGTTTCTCTTGGAGTGTTAGTGAGGGGCTCTGCCTAATGTAGTTTGGAATTTTGTTCCAAAGAATAAGGAGTCTCTGGGACAGGAATCTATCCCTCCAGCATGTTCTATTTATTGTTATGGTGAGGTTTAGCTCATTAGAGCGCGTGACTCACAGTGACTTGGATTTCTTTAGGTGGAGCATGTCCATCAGTTCTGAGTTGGCCATGGCTTTGTAAGTCAGGCAGAGATCACCTCTGAGTAAGGGATATGCCACTGAGTACAGCCGAAGTTTTTCCAGTCGAGCTGCATAGGGCATATGTTTGAGGCCAGTAATCCTCTTGGTGAGGTACTTTTCTGGTCTTTCCAGCTGTTGGAAGTGTCTTGTGAGGTACATCCCAAATGGGGAATTGTACTCTATGATGGGTCTAATGAGTGACTAGTAGAGGGGCATTATAACCTCTTTATTTCTAGATGCAAACCCTTTAGTAATTAGATGGGCCACATAGAAGGATTTCCTAACTACTTTGGCAATATGACTGTCAAAGGAGAGATTACTATCTACTTGGGTCCCCAGATCTCTTATTACCTCTTCTGTATTAAGGGGGCTGCCACCTATGTGGTAATTCGTGGGTGTTTTGTTTTTCCCAAGTGGGATGACTATGCATATTTTGGCATTTAGCTTGAGGCCATGACTTTGACACCAGGTGCCCATCTCAGTAAGGCCCTTTTGGAGGATGTCCGTGTCAGCCGGAGAGACAATTATGGCTCCCAGTTTGCAGTAATCAGCGAACTTGGTTAGCCATAGTCCTCCTGTGTTTGCCTGTACTTCTGAAAAGTATATGCCGAATAGTAGGGGTTCCAGTACCAAGCCTTGCGGGACACCACTTGTGACTAGTTTAGAGTCAAACCTGGAGCCCACTATTCTTACCGTGTGAGTTCTGTCTGTAAGCCAGTTGGCAACCCATCTCGTGACGTAGGGGTTTATATTCAGGCTGGTGAGTTTTTCTGTAATACCCAAGTGGGGAATGGTGTCGAAAGCCTTGGCGAGGTCAAGGTAGGCTGTGTGAACCACCTTTCCCTCGTGTATGACCTTGGTGATTGTCTCTTAGAAGTCAACCAGGTTTAGTAGGCATGCTCTGCCCTTAACAAAGCCGAACTGGGTCGGGTCAAGTGTTTGGAGGTTCCCAATGTCTTTGTTAATGAGTTCCATGATGATGCACTCCATAGCCTTGCAGACCAGGCTAGTCAGGCTTATGGGGCGATAGTTACCAGGGTCAGTTGTGGCCCCTCCTTTGTGGAGAGGAATAACTGTTGCTGTACGCCATTCTGTGGGCAAGTAGCCTGTGGAGAGGCTGAGGTTGAACAGCGTGTTTAGGTGGGGGGTTAGTTTGCAAGACGCAGCCTGGGACACCATCTGGTCCCATTGACGCTGTTTTTTTGGCTTTTGAAAGGGCTGCTTTCACCTGTGCGTCTGTAATATTTGGGACACTACACTTTTCCGGTATTGTTGTGGGCCCTTTTGGGGGTGAGAGGGGAGTGAAGTTTGCATTGAATCTATCTGCTAGGATGTTGACAATATCAGTAGGTTCAGTATATTTTGTGCTATTTTGCACTAGTTCATTGCATATCTACGAGTTGCCACTTAGATTCTTAACATAGCTAAAGAAGGCTTTGTGGTTATCTTTTGAATCCTTGGCTATTTTTCTTTCGAAGTTAGCCTTGGATGATTTCATGAGGGACCTCCGTTTTACTGATACTGATCAGGGATGTCTTTCCTTCTTGGGATTTGTTTTTTTTTTCTGAACTAGTTTCCTCCTCCTATTGTATAGCCTGTTTATGGCAGTGGCCTACCAAACTGGTTTCCTTCTCTTAGAGGAGTGAGTCTTGGTTTTGCTAGGGATGGCACGATCCATGCATCCTTGTAGGTGCTCATAGAGTGCATTTGTAAAGATTTCTTCATCTTGGGCAGCGTTATCCTTTAGTGTGGGGGCTGTGAAACTTACCACCTCTGTCTTAAGTAAGGTGAAGTTTGCTTTAGAAAAGTTTTTTACTGTGGTTTCCTTAGTTGGGGGTGGTGGTGGGGTGTGGACATCTAGAGTGATTAGTTTATGGTCTGATCTAACCAGTGACGGGTTGACCTCTGGTGTGGAACACCTGTTACTCATGTTGGTGATGACCAGGTCCAATATGTTTTCACCTCTGGTAGGGGAGTTTTCCAGCTGATCCAGGACATTCGAATTGATGAATTCTAGGAAGCGCTGGGCCTGGGAGTTTGAACTCGAGTAGTTTTCCCAGTGAATGATAGGGTAATTGAAATCGCCCAATATCAGGGTGTTCGGTAGGGCCTTCATGTTTTCCAGTATCTCCAGAAAGGTAGAGTGGCGGTCCTGGGTCATGGGGGGTGATCTGTAGCGGGCCACAATTTGCATTACAGATTTGCCCGATGTTAGTTGCACATGGATGATCTCAGAGGTGTCATGCTGCGCCACTAACCTGGAGCTGTAGGTATCCTTGATAAATATGGATACACCCCCTCCTTTTGTGTTTTTGTCCATGTTCTTTGGCCGAAATGTGTGGTATGAGTTGTAGCCTGGTAGTGCTGGGGTGCTCTCTGGAGCCTTGAACCAGGTTTCAGTTACTGCACAGATGTCGATGTTCTCCATACTGAGGAGTGCTTTGAGCGTGTGCATTTTGAGATTTAAACTCCTAGCGTTGAGTAGCATAACCCTCAGTTTTTTGTTAATTGTGCTGTTTACGGAGGTGGGTTTGACTTTTGAGCCTTGCCTAACAAAGGCACTATGGGGGCAGCAAGAGCCTTGGCCAGTATTCAAAAGCCTAGGGGTAACAGGTGCAAGCCTCCTTTTGCAAAGCAACGTGGTTTGTCGAGCATGTCGTCCCAGGCTGACAGACACTGGATCCCCTTTGAATGACACCAGAAGCTTAGCCAATTGTTGAAATTGATCATTTTTTTCTTTATACTGAGGTATCAATCTTGGTGAGGGCAGGATGCTACTCAGGGTCATACCAACCTGGGCTTACATGATCAGAGAGCTCTTCCATGTCTCTTTTCATATAGTCCAGGGAGGTACGTTTCAGGTCTTTCACAACAACATGAACAATGACAGAGTCATATTTGTACTTGTTCTGGAGTGACCTGAGTGCTTGTATTATGTGGCGGATTCTGGCTCCTGGCAGGCAGCTAACAGTAACCTTCTGCTTGTCCAGCCTAGTGAGTGGGACGTCAGTGTGCCTAAGTATAGAGTCACCTATTTCTAGTGTGTTAGGTATGTTATTTCACGTTAAGGGCTGTGATTGTGCGGCACACTGATTTTGTGTTTTATGTGTTGTCTGGTGTGCGATGGAAGGTGCAGGTTGTTTGGGTGTCTGCTTTGGAGGTCTCTGATGCTTTTGCAGGTTTTTATTTAGAGCCTCCGAGTATGATTTTGTATATTTATGTGTATTTTTTGCCAGTGCTGTTTTAGTAGGTCTGTGTGCCGCTGGAGGTGTGATGCAAGTGTTAACCTTCTCCTCTTGTCTGTCTGTTCCAATCTTGGGTGGAGACAGCTTAGCTTCCAGTTTGGCTGTATAATTGCATCTCTCGCATATGTTAGTGTTTTGTGGTAGGAGGAGAGGGTTGTCTGTGTACATGAGGCAGTTGTAACATTGCCTTAGGATACCCAGATTCACCAGCTGGACTGGAGAGTACACCTGAAATTGCCCTTTGGTCCTGCCTGAATTGTAGGGTGAGCTGCTTAGTCCCTTGATTGGTGAGGGGTGAATAAAGAGCTTTGCCCTGCTGGGCAATCAGTGTTAGGGCATATTAGTGCTTGCTATTAGGTCTGAGCAAGTGCTGGGCTGTAGGATGCTTTTTGAGTGCTTAGGTTGAGAGTTAGACTAGTTTCAAGGGGAAAACTGAAAAGGGGAGTTAGTGGATCTGGGAATAATTTAACCATAGCTAACTGGCGCTGCCCGGTGTGCAAAACCATACAAACACAGTGTTTACAGTAGTGAAATGAAAGAGATAGAAATTAGCCAAAATGGCCAATAAACTGCTAACTTCTAGGCTGGAACCACTCATCCAGGGACAGATAGGTTGCTCAAAGCTCCCCTCTCTCACAGGTGAACAGAGCAACTTTCTTCTATCCAAGTAAGGTATGGGCAACTCAGAAACTAGTATCACAGCCCTGAATTCAGCACTAGCCTGAAAACTGGACTATACTAGCTTCGAAAGGCAAGAAACAAGGATTTCTTTTGGGTTTTTTTTGTTTGTTTTGTTTTTTTGAAAAGATAAGGCAAAAACAGTAAAAAATACACTTAAAACAGCTTTAAAAGACTACAAACGATTAGAAAAGGCTATCGCACTTTAGTGTGTAGACTACAACAGTTAAATTATTTAAACAAAAAAACAACTTTTTAAAAGTGCAGGCAGTCAAATAAGTACAATATGTGAAAAAAACAAGATTTTAAATCACAATAAATGCTGGGAAATCTGCGTTTAGGCGGAAAACATTTAAGTACAGCAAGAAAGTAGAGAAAACTGATACTTAATCACTCCAAAGTCTCTCTTCTAAGCTAGAAAGCTTGTATCAGTTTAAGGCTTTCTAGTGCTACCCAGTAGGTTAGTTACAGGAAAGATAGGAAACAAGCGCAGATGTGGTCTTTTAAACCAGAAAGTTGAAAGAGACGGACAAACTGTCCAAATGGTCAATAAACTACAATTTCTGGGCCAAGAACCTCTCCTCTTGTAGCAAACAGACTACCTAGTGTTTACCACTCCCACTGATAAGCTAGAAGGCTTTCCTCCAACACAGAAAGGCTTGCACGGCTCAGAAGCTTACCAACAGTCCTGGATACAGCAACTCTGTATCTGGACTAGGCTAGTTTAAGGAAAGGTGGGAAACAAGCGCAAGTGCGGCTTTTAAACCAGAACATTGAAAGAGATGGAAAAAACTGCCCAAACGACCAATAGCTACAATTTCTGGGCCAGGAACCACTCCTCTTGTGGTAGATAGGCTACCTAATGCTTACCACTCCCACTGTTAAACTAGAAGGCTTCCCTCCAACACAGAAAGGCTTGGGGGGGGGGGGCTCAGAAGCTTACAAAGAGTCAGGACACATCAAATCTGTACCTGGAATAGACTAGTTACAGGAAGGGCGGGGAACAAGTACAAACACAGGCTTTTAAGCCAGCAAGTTAAAAGAGATGGGAAACTGCCCAAACGGCCAAATAAACCACAATTTCTGGACCAAAACCCACTCTTCCTGTGGAGGATATGCTACCTAGTGCTTACCACTCCCACTGATAAGCTATCTGACTTCCCCTCCAACACAGAAAGGCTTGGGGGGCTCAGAAGCTTAATAACAATCCTGGATACAGCAACTCTGTAACTGGACTTGGCTAGTTATAGGAAAGGTGGGAAACAGGCGCAAGTGTGGCTTTCAAACCAGAAAGTTGAAAGAGATGGAAAAAACTGCTCAAACAGCCAATAGCTACAATTTCTGGGCCAGGGACCACTCCTCTTGTGGTAGATAGGCTACCTGATGCGTACCACTCCCAGTGATAAGCTAGAAGGCTTCCCGCCAACACGAAAAGGTTTGGGGGGGCTCAGAAGCTTACAGAGTCCTGGATACAGCAAATCTTTACCTGGACTACACTAGTTATAGGAAAGGCGGGGACCAAATACAAAACGGGCTTTTAACCAGAAAGTAGAAAGAGATGGAAAAACTGCCCAAATGGCAAATGAACTACAATTTCAGGGCCAAAACCCACTCTTCCCATGGTAGATAGGCTACCTAGTGCTTACCACTCCCACTGATAAGCTAGAAGACTTCCCTCCAATACAGAAAGACTTGGGGGGCTCAGAAGCTTACCAACAGTCCTGAATCCAGCAAGTCTGTATCTGGACTTGACTAGTTACAGGAAAGGCAGGAAACAAGCTTAGAATTTTTTTTTTTTTTACAGAAAAGCAGCTAAAACAGCAGTAAATACAAGGCCACCACACCCGAGTGTGTAGCAACGCTAGGCAAATACAGTTCAAATAAATGCAATTAAATTAACAAATGACTAAAAAACAAGTGCAGAAGGCAGTAAATTAGAAGGCTACTAACAAGCAGTAATAAGTGCAGAGTAAGAGCGACTGAACAGATAACAGCATGCAGAAGAGCAATTAAGATAGTTACAGTAAGAGCAGCTGAATAAAATATATATATATATATATATATATATATATATATATATATATATATATATATATATATATATATATATATGTGTGTGTGTGTGTGTGTGTGTGTATATATATATGTATATATATATTTTTTTTGAGGGAGGGAACAGAGCAGGATTAAGAGACTACAGGGGCTGTCCTTCCCAAATGCTCTCTTTGTACACAGTAGGAGTGCCTAAAATCAGAATATGATCTCACTGCACTCAGTTGAGTGAGCAAATGAGATGGGCCCAGAAGGAGTATCCAACTACAAATCTACAAGAGGGGCGGGCAGTTTCAAAGCCACCAACATTAACACTGAAACAAGAACAGTGAGGGTGGGTGGGGAACTAACTGTAATGAGACAGCCACAACTTCAGTTGAGTTCATTTTCAGTGAAAAACACAAATAAATTAAATACAGTACTGTATGAAAAAGAGCAGATAAGTGTACTTAAATTCACGTATACGTCCAGTTGATTTCAGGTAGATGTTAGCTGGCCAAAGCTCAGATATTAAGCAGAGAGAACTCAAAATGTGCCACTTATATAAAGCAGGACAGAATATCAGTGATGAGGTGGCACTACCCCCCACTGCTATCAATGGCTTCACAGAAATTCTAGCAAGCACTCCATAGAGAGACAGCCACAACTTCAATTGAGTTAATATTCAGTGAAAAACACAAATAAATAAATTAAATACAGTTGTTGTTTTTCTTTCGGCTCTTCCCGGTTAGGGGTCGCCACAGTAGAACTCCAGTCCGTTAATGATTGGCAGTCGATTTTTATGGTGCTGAGGTGCCCGCCTGACGCCCAACCTTCAACGAAGCCACGCCCATTCACACATGTCTTTTGAACACCATTCGACCGCGGGGAAGAAATGCAGACTCCACACAGAAGGCGCTCCAGCAGAGAATCGAATGGGAGAACCTCTTGCCGTGAGGCGATAACGCTACCGCTGCACCACCGCGGCTTCAAATAAATTAAATACAGTACTATTTGAAAAAGAGCAGATGATAAGTGTACTTAAATTCACTTATACGTCCAGTTGATTTCAAGTAGATGTTAGCCGGCCAAAGCTCAGATATTAATATTTGTGAGCGTTACTAGTCTCTGACCTTTTGTACTCCTTTATCAAGGTACATCTTGTGGCCATTTCAGCATGTATGCCTAATAATTCTCCACTTTCTTCAATGCTTTTAGTAAAACAGTTTTTGAAAATAGTGTTACACCTGAGACCACCACACAAACCGGTTGCTTCTTCCCAGTATCCTAACTTTGTGCTGGAAAAGTTAACCATGTCTCCATCTGTGCCTGTACATCAAGCATATTTCAAGTTCATTACGTGGAAAACTATTTTTCTCATTGCTGTTGCATTTGCAAGAAGAGTATCTTGAGTTGCAAGCTCTAACGGTGGGTGAACCCTATCCGGTCTTCCATAGGGATAAAATGTCATTGAGAACAAATTCCTTATTCATGCCTAAGGTTGTTTCAGAGTTTACTTTGAACCAGGCCATCAGTATCCCATTATTATATTCTTATCCTCATAACCAAGGAGAAAGGATTCTACATCCTTTGGATGTGCATAGCCAGCTCAGGTACTGCCTTGACAGAACTAAGTCCTTTAGAAAAGCTGAGCAGCTGTTTATTTCTTATTTTGATACTAAGAAAGGCAACCTGTATCAAAACAGACTATTTCCAGATGGTTGTTAGCTATTTCTATGTGTTATATAATATACACCATGGGAAATCAGTAATAGGCAGTGCTGAGACGCACTCTATGAGGGCCTTGTCTTCTTCACAGCATATTGGAAGGGAGTGGACTGCAGAAGCATTTTAGAGGCTATGTGGTCCTCTGTGCTTACCTTTACAAGGAATTACAAACCAAATGCTTTCTGTAGATCCAGGACTGACTTTGCTAGGACCATTATCTAGGGGCTGTTGGATCTATATCCATTCTCCTCCAAAATTGGATAGGCTTTGGTAATCAACCCATGTAACCTAAAGGCTACTGCAGCATTGGGATTATGAGCATAGTACATTTGTCTGAGTTGCACTTACCCATGAATTCCTCACTACTGCAGTAGCCACACCCAGACTTCATCCCATTGCTATTGTTTATAGTTTTCACTGGGAAATAGTTTGGCGGTTATTTGTTGTTTGTTGGTTTACTTCAGGATGAGTAAGCTACTACTTAATATTTAGGCAAGAAAATCCTGAAGATTTTCCAGTGTGATTGCTGATTTTTCTGTCCTCATGGTTGTTCATCTAACTCAGAATGGAAGCGAGGGAGGGAAGGCATCAGACTTTTTGTGAGTAGGCTGGTTGTTGGGTTTTGGGTACGACACAACCTATATAGCCCAAAGGCTACTGCAACAGTGAGGAATTTTAACTTATACTTTTATAGGTAAGTTTAGTTTAACTTACATTACAATTTCTGAGTACAGATTGGTACGTTGTTGCTTCCCAGTTTACTTATTTTGATGTAAAACATTGCTTTGCTGCTTCAGGTTGTTTTCATAAGTATTATTAGCTGCCTGACTTGCATGAAGGAATACTGTATTGCTTATGCATTCAGACTGCCATTTTAAGGAGTCAAAGACATGCTGTAGGTGGATTGGACACTCTAAATTGGCCCTAGGCATGAGTGTGCCTTCCGTGGAAGGCTGGGTGCCGGGCTGGCAACTTGACACCGTAAAACTCTACTGCCAATCATGAGCGGACAGGTGATCCTCTGTGACGACCCCTAACTGGGAAAAGCCGAAAGAAGGAGAGTTCATTTACATCAAAATGAATAAGTAACTGTACATAAACCGTATGTTACCAGCTAAGACCACACTAATGTTATAATTAGCCTTTTAATTATGCGTGTTTGCAGAAAGGCACAGTGGTTTTATGACACGTTTATAGCAAAAAAAAGTCCTTTAGCTGTCTTCTCATTACCCAGTTAGACCAAGGCTTAAGCCTTATTTGTATAGTTTTTCTATTGGGAAATACTTCTTGGCTTTCCTTTCTTGCTGCAGTGCACATACACAAAAACATTTGGTGTAATTTTTTCCATTTCGTTTTATACTATTTCACTGTTTTCTGTTTTGGCTGTATTTAAACACATTCTGCAGTTATTGTTTGTTTGGAGTAACTCCTGTTGCTGTGCGTATTTAGTGCTTGTTATACTAGCTTTACATTTTGATATAGAAAAAAAATGGGTTTTAAAGTGTGTCAAGTGGGGGGGGGGTCAAGATTTCGACCCAGGACATGCACATTTGTGCCATGTGCCTTGGTTTAGAATGTCTCCAGACCTTGTGTTCCTTTGTTGATAAAGAAACAAGTCGATATAAAAGGACTTTCTTGCTGACTCCTCAAATAGTCAAGAAGATGAGAAATGAAAAGTATTAGTTGATGTACATTTCTCCCCTTTCACCAGTACTAATGCTGTTTTGGTTACCTTACTTCTACCATCATTACAGCATTGTAAGGGAAAGTGCGAACTCTACTTTTATTGGGGCTTTTAAGTGTGTTTTTTTAGATATGACAGAGCCCCATTGCACCACCGTACTAATGTATCCTAACTCTTACCCTACATGTTACCTTAGAAAAACACTTTAACACTACCACTATTCAGGTAAACAGTATCCTGTGTATGGCACTAGCATGGTTTAGTTTTATTTTAGTATAAGCATATCACGAGTGTTTGTTTTTTGCACTTAATTTAATGTGGGTTAGGTGTGTGTTGTCTTTTTTTTTTTATTTGTCTGTATTTTAAATTTACCCTCTATTTTATATATACATGTTATGAGTACATGTGTATGTATATGTGTTTATGATGTATAAAGTACAAACATATTTGTATGTAATACACACCAGGAAACAGCAGAACACAGCTACAAGACATAGTATCAGCAGAGAAAATTTAGCACAACCAGGCTAGTAAAAGTACTCTGAATGTATTTCCACAGTACAGAAGCCAAAATGGAGAATCTCACATTATATGCTGGTAATGAAAAGCAGCCATCCTCTTTGTGTTTAAGGTGTGTAAAAATATTTTCCAATTTTTTTTTAATCTTTGTAAGTAGATTTGTAGAGTATTTTTCACTAGCTTGCTTATTGCTGTATAATATTTATAAGAAAATTGCTTATGTACTGAACGCCGACAGTAGCATTTTTTGGATATTAACATGTTTAATGTTACAGTAAAGCATTATTAAAAATTGAATTCTGTTTAGTTATCTTGGGTAATTTAACTAGAGGCATAAAGTTTATTAGTAATCCACACACCATCTTAAAAAAAAAAGTTTCCCAGTCACAAGAAGCATCTGAAACATGTTTGGCTGTTGTACTTGACCCTATCTGTACCCATCTAGCCTTGTGATTGTTGGAGGAGAGATACCTTTTCAATCTCCTCCACCAGTAAAGCATGCGACCAAGACTGTTTCAGGCAGATCTGCTGTCAGTCACCTTGATATCTGCACAGGCCAAAGGACTTGGATTGTCTATGCCCAGGATTGCTCTGCTTGCCCTGCCATCTAACATCCGTTCTAGGATTACTAAAGGGAAGGGTGGAATTCCCCATTTGACAGAGGGAGTTTCAGCTAACCAGGTGCAGGCCGTGGCTGCCCAGTACCCTCGATCAAGTACATCTGACTCCACACCCAAAGCCAAACCAAAGAAAGTTGTTACCAGCCTTTCTCAGGCTAGGCCTTTTGGGTTTCAGCTCACTTGTACCTGGAGGACCTTGATAAGCTAGCTGAAGATCTAATGGGTATTATGGGATCCAGACAGCTTAACCAGAGCACTCCTATGCTACAGAAGTTTCAGACCTTCCCCCAGGAATCCAGTGATTTTTTTTTTTAAAACACCTTGATTAAATTGTCACTTAAGACATAGGCAAACATATATTAATATTAAAATAAAACAAACCATAGTATCCTGCTTCCAGTTACGTTATCCATCATGTTCTTTTTTTATAACAGTCATAGGTTCATAGGTTCGTACTAGGCTATCTGTCCTAAGGCATTTATAGGCCTAGCCAAAGTGTATGTGGCTTACACTACCCCTTAGGATGAGAATACTACACCGTTTTAGGGTTTAGTTTACTATGCCTCTGTCTAGTAGTGACACAGAGATGACCCCCGGGGTAAACCTATGATCTCCCATCCATTCGTCGAGATTTCTCTTGAATAGAGTCAGTGAGGGGCTCTGCCTAACATGGGCTGGGATTCTGTTCCAGAGTGTAGGGAGCCTCTGGGTTATGAATCTGTCCCTCCAGCACGTCCTATTTATTTCTGTGTTGAGGTTTAAGTCACTTGTTCTCGTGGCTCTGATGGATTTGGATTTTCTGAGGTGGAGCATGTCCATTAATTCAGGATTGGACATGGCCTTGTACGTCAGGCACAGATCACCTCTGAGTAGGCGGTATGCGACTGAATAGAGCTGGAGTTTTTTCAGTCGGGCGGCATATGACATATGTTTAAGACCCTTTATCCTCTTGGTGAGGAACTTTTGGGGTCTTTCCAACTGCTGCAGGTGTCGGGTGAGATACATCCCAAATTGGGCATTGTACTCAATCATTGGCCTGATAAGAGAAGAGTACAGGGGCACAATGACCTCTCTTGATCTAGATGTGAAACCCTTCATGATAAGGTGGGCAGTATAGAAGGTCTTCCTAACCACTTTGGCAATATGAGTGTCAAATGAGAGGTTACTGTCAACCTGGGTCCCTAGGTCCCTGATTACCTCTTCCGTACTTAATGGATTACCGCCTATGTGGTAATTTGTCGGTACCTTGTTTTTCCCAAAGGGTATGACTGTACATTTTTTGGCGTTCACCTTAAGGCCATGGCTCTGGCACCAATTATCCGTTTCTGTGAGGCCTTTCTGAAGGATGTTTGTGTCCGCTGGAGTATCAATTATGGCGCCCAGTTTGCAGTCATCTGCGAACTTTGTCAGCCACAATCCTCCTATGTTTGCCTGTACCTCGGAAAAATAAATGCCGAACAAGAGGGGTCCCAGGACTGAGCCCTGTGGGACACCGCTTGTGACTGGCTTAGAGTCTGACATAGCTCCAGCAACTCTGACCCTGTGGGTTCTGTCCTTGAGCCAGTTTGCAACCCATCTTGTGACATATGGGTTTACATTTAAGCTGGTGAGTTTGTCTATGATGCCTGAGTGGGGTATTGTGTTAAAGGCTTTTGCAAGGTCAAGGTAGGCTGTGTGAACTGCCTTACCCTCATCAATGGCCTTGGTGACTGTTTCAAAAAAGTCGACCAAGTTCAAAAGGCAGGATCTGCCCTTGACAAAGCCAAATTGGGTAGGATCCAATGTCTGTAGGTCCCCAATGTCTTTGTTTATGAGTTCCATAATGATCCTCTCCATAGCTTTGCAGACCAGGCTCGTCAAGCTTATGGGGTGGTAATTTCCAGGGTCCGTAGAAGCACCGCTTTTGTGAAGTGGGACCACTGTTGCCGTACGCCACTCTTTGGGTACGTATCCTGTAGTAAGGCTAAGATTAAACAGCAGCCTTATGTGTGGGTTTAGTTCCTCTTGGAGTTCATGTAGCACACAGCCCGGGACACCATCCGGTCCCATTGATGCTGTGTTTTTAGCTTTAGAGAGGGCGGCTCTCACCTGGGCATCTGAGATGTTAGGGAGGCTACACTCTGCTGGGATAGTTATTTCTCCTTTTGGGGGGAGGGGGAGGAGAAATTTGCACTGAACCTGTCTGCCAGAATGTTGGCAGTGTCAGTGGGTTCAGTGTATTTTGTGTCATTTTGGACTAACTCTGAGCATATCTGGGAGTTTCCACCCAGGTTTCTAACATAGCTAAAGAAGGCCTTGTGATTGTCTTTTGTGATTTTTCTCTCAAAGTTGGCCTTGGATGATTTTATGAGTGATCATAGTTTTTGGCTAGTACTGATCAGAAACGCCTTCTCTTTTAGGGATTTTGCTCTGTCATGTAGTAGCTTCCTCCTCCTGTTGTAAAGTTTGTTTATGGCTGGGGTCCACCAGACCGGGCGCCTGCCTTTGGGTGAATGGGTCTTGGTTTTATTTGGGATCGCATGATCCATGCATTCTTGAAGGTGCCCATAGAAGGCATTTGCAAAGGATTCAGCAGTGTGGGTTGTGGTTTCCACTGGCCCAGGGGCCTTGAAGGATACCACTTCAGTCTTAAGAAGTGTGGTTTGCTTTTGAGAAGTTCTTCACTGTGGTCTTTTGTGCAGTGGGTGGGGGCAGGATGTGGATTTCCAGTGAGATTAATTTATGGTCTGATCTTACCAAAGAGGGATATACTTCCGGTGTGGAGCATTTTGTCCCCATATTTGTGATGATCAGATCTAGTATATTGTCTCCTCTTGTGGGAATGGTGACTAGTTGTTCCATTGCATTTGAGTTTATGAATTCTAGGAACCTTTGGGCTAGGGTGTTGGGGCTTGAGTAATGTTCCCAGTCTATGTTTGGGTAGCTGAAGTCTCCCAGAATGATGGTATTTGGAGAGACATTCATACTCTCCAGTGTCTTCAGGAAGGCTGTGTGGGGTTCCTGAGTTTGAGAGGGTGGTCTGTAGCATGCTACAAACTGTAAGGCAGTTTTGCCTGTGGTTAGTTGCACCTGGATAGTCTCCGATGCTTCGTGCGTTGCCACTAACCTGGAGGTGTGGGTATCTTTGATGAAAATGGATACTCCCCCTCCTTTTGTGGTTCGGTCCAAGTTTTGGGGCCGGAAAGCATGATATGAGGTAAAACCTGATAGTGCTGGGGTGCTCTCAGGAGCCTTGAACCAGGTTTCAGTCACAGCACAGACATTGATGTTCTCCATACTGAGGAGGGCTTCGAGGGCATGCATTTTGAGGTTTAGACTTCTGGCATTGAGCAGCATTACCCTTAGTTTTTTTCCACTTGTGTTTTCTAGGGAGGTAGGTTTGTCATTTGAGCCTTGCCTAAAAAAGGCACTATGGGGTGGCAAGAGCCTTGGCCAATATCCGGAAGCCCAGGGTGACAGGTGCAAGCCATCCCTTGCGGCAGCGTGGCTTGTCAAGCATGTCATCCCAAGCAGACAGACATTGGATCCCCTTAGAATGACACCAGTAATTAAGCCAATTGTTAAAACTGATCATTTTGTCTTTGTATTGTGGCATCATTCTTGGTGAGGGTAAGATGCTGCTCAGGGTCAGGGTCATACCGGCCTGGGCTACATAATCAGAGAGCTCCTCTATGTCTCTTTTCATGTAGTCCAGGGAGGTACGTCTCAGGTCGTTCACACCGGCATGTACAATGACTGAGTCATATTTGTACTTGCTGTGGAGTGACCTGAGTGCTTGTGTTATGTGGCGGATTCTAGCTCCCGACAGGCAGCTTACTGTGACCTTTTCCTTCTTCAGTCTGGTGAGCGGGACGTCAGTGTGTCTGACTATGGAGTCACCTGTTACAAGTGTGTCTGGCATGTTGTTTGGCCTTAAGGGCTGTGACCGTTTAGCACACTGACTTTGTGAACTATGTGTTGCATGTGCTATGTCTTGAGGTGGTGGTTGCTTAGGTGTCTGCTTTGGATGCCTCTGTTGTTTTGGTAGATTTTTAATCAGCGCCTCCGAGTGTGTTTTTTTGTGTTTATGTGTTTGGTTTGCTGTTGTGATAGTTCTATGTGAGACTGGGTTTGTGGTGTGCGTGGTTACCTTCTCCAACTGACTGGTCTTGCCAGTACTGAATTGAGAGAGCTCAGCCTCCAGTTTGGCTATATAGTTGCATCTCTCACATATATTTGTATTTGTTGGGAGGAGGAGAGGGTTGTCTGTGTACATGAGGCAATTGTAACATTGCCTCAAGATTCCCAGATTCACCAGCTGAACAGGAGAGGATGCCAGCAACTGACCCTTCGACATGCTAGAAATAGTGAAAAAGATTGCTGTGTAACTGAGTCAGAAAGGACCTATAGGGAGATGTGTACTCAACAGAATTTAGGTGACTGAAGTACTTTCTTTTGTTTAAGAGTGCTTTACCTGTATAAAAATGCTTTAGGAGCAAGTGCTGAGCTTTTCAGATAGAGTATAGGCTGTTTAGATTGCAAGTAGAACAGTTCTAAGGGAAAAATTGAAGAGCAGACTTGGCGGAGCCAGAAAAAGTTTAACCGGCGCTGCTGCGCACGACCGTGCAAAGGTGGATTTTAAGCAGTGAACTACAAAACAGCTAGGAATGGTCCCAAACAACCAATTACTACAGCTTCTTGTGCTGAGGTCACTTCCCCCAAGGACAGGTAGGCTGCTCAAGGCTCCCCACTCCCACTGGTGAGCAAAGAAACTTCCTTCTATCCAAGTAAGGTAATGGACAACACAGGAACTACACCACAGCCCAGAATACAGCAATGCCTGTATACTGGTCTAAACTAGTCGAGAAAGGTGGGAAAACAAGGATTATTTTTTTGTTTTTTTGTTTTTTTTGTAGAAATACACAGAAAATGCAGAGAATGTAATAAATTAGTTACACAGGCTAGCACACTTTAGTGGGCAGCCTCCACAGTTAAATTAAACAAACAAACAAGCAAACTTTCGATTAAATTCGACTAAATGTAACTTTAAGTGCAGATTTAAAAATAAATGCAGTAATCAGAAAAAAACAGTTCAGGCTAGTTTAAAGTAAGCAACAGAAGCTATTTCCAGTGAAAATAAAGCAAATATACTTAAATCCAGAAGGTAGTCGCTTTTTCGAGTTCCTTGCTGCTAGGACTACTCTGTAAACCCACGTGGAGCTTGTCTGAGCAGTATAGCCAGAAAAAAATGCCCAGAGGCGGATTTTAAGCAGTGAACTACAAAAGAGCTAGGAATGGTCCCAAACAACCAATTACTACAGCTTCTTGTGCTGAGGTCACTTCCCCCAAGGACAGGTAGGCTGCTCAAGGCTCCCCACTCCCACTGGTGAGCAAAGAAACTTCCTTCTATCCAAGTAAGGTAATGGACAACACAGGAACTACACCACAGCCCAGAATATAGCAATGCCTGTATACTGGTCTAAACTAGTCGAGAAAGGCGGGAAAACAAGGATTATTTTTTTGTTTTTTTGTAGTAATACAGAGAAAATGCAGAGACAGTGATAAATTAGTTACACAGGCTAGCACACTTTAGTGGGCAGCCTCCACAGTTAAATTAAACAAACAAACAAGCAAACTTTCGATTAAATTCGACTAAATGCAACTTTAAGTGCAGATTTAAAAATGAATGCAGTAATCAGAAAAAAAACAGTTCAGGCTAGTCTAAAGTAAGCAACAGAAGCTATTTCCAGTGAAAAAAAAGCAAATATACTTAAATCCAGAAGGTAGTCGCTTTTTCGAGTTCCTTGCTGCTAGGACCACTCTGTAAACCCAGTCAGTCCACTTTTACCTAAATTGTTCAGTGTCTGCCTTCCCATGAACCTCACTCCTCCTGAACATTATTCAGCATGTATTGTTCCCACAATTTTCATTTATCTAAGTAATTTGCTTCTTCCCTTTTCTAAAGATCCCACTTATTTTTTTTCCCTCTGTTGCAGTATTCAGTACTTCATAAACAGTTGGTTCACACTTTTGGTTTCCAATTTCTAGTAATTTCATTTTTGCAGCCAACAGAATTAAACTTAAGGCCTTACTAAGTCTAGGCAGTTCTGATCTTGTCTCCCAGCTCAAAAGACTAATTTCCTTAGTTATACCCATTTGCTGACCCAGTATTTCTGACGGAGTACTCTGTAGGGAATATTTAAAGTCTGTCAACTCATTATGTGCTACCCAAAAAATGTGTTCCCAGTTACCTCTTTCATGCACCATCCACCTCAACATTTGCCATCTAACAGAGGTAAAATTCTTTGAACACTGCTTGGGGTATGAAAATACCAATGCAAACACAAGCAGAAATCCTAAACCTTTTAGATTTCACATATTTGTTCCCTTGTAACTTGCTTATCCAGTCTCTTTCCAATTTTTCCAACATTGTCTGAATCTCATAGTTATTGTACACTATTTTATGTCCTACTAATTATCCATTTTTAGCAGTTTCTGTTCTAGAGTCAACTAAAAAATCAGAGCTTTCACTTATTATTCCCTTATACCTTTCTGTTTGCCAATACTCTTGATATCTATCCCTGGGAGGGAAGACAGTCTCTAGTCTGCAGTCCTAATGCCTTCTTATCTTTATCCCATTATTCTACCTTTTCATTTCTAGTTATTTGCTCCCAATACCTTAGTTCCAGTTTTTTCCAGTAAATTCCATCCCCCTCTTGTCTGTTGTGTACCTCTTTGGCAAAATTTCCTTTCTGCATTCGTGTGTTGGCTTAGTTTTTAGAATACTTTACTTTATAAATACAGTATCCTATATGGCTGTTATTCTTCAGGATCTGCATCCAAAATCCTACTCTCTTTTCTTGAATTTCCTCTCTGCTTCATCTGGAATCCAGTGGTTCTTACGACTCCATATAATCGATCCCCAGGGAAGAAAAGGACATATAGGGTACTATTAAAGGCTTCTTCTAGCACATAGAAAAGAAGGGATCCAGAGAATAATATCAGACTTGCTCAGCTAAACAGGTTCTTCATGATTCCCAAATTCAAAATGTTAACTCAGCAAAACCTTTTACTAGTGCTTACTCCCCAGGCATGCATGATATTCCTTGATCTAAAGGATGCCTACCTCCATATTCTCATAACAAAACTTCACACCTGCTCTGAAGTGAAGATGCCTCCTGTGAAGCATTAGCTGTTTTGTGCTGCCCTTTGGTCTGTCTTTACAAAGTGTCTGGCTTCAGTAATTGCTTTCTGCAGGACAAAGGGCATTCAAATTTACGCATAATTGGACAAATGCTTCATTCAGGGACAAGCTGTAAAGGAACTTGAGGCATCTCTTCTTGTAACCAGACTGCTTCACAAGCCTGGGTTTCACTCTCAATCTAAAGAAGTCAAATCTCACCCCCCTCTTGGAGAATATTTTTTTTCTTAGGAGACCTCCTGTATGTAAACAGATGGCCTTCCTCCTATAAGAAAAGTAAGTCTTCTTAATCCATTACTTTCAACCCCTACTACAAGAACCAGCGAGATCCTCAGAGTCATGAGGAACATGGGCTCTTACACTCTGATACCCCTTGCCAGACTGCACATGAAAATCCATTCATATCTAAAACCTGTGGTGTTAGTGACAACACCCATTGAGCCACAGAATAAAGCTTCTCCCATTGCTGAAAAAATAAATTTATTGGTGAATAGAAACACATCTTCAGAACAAGGGTGTCCCTTTCCAATTCAAACCAATTAGGTCATGACCTCAGATGCCTCGGACACAGTATGGGGTGTTCACCACGTTGGCCTTCAAGTACAGGACCTTTGGGAATCCACTTGGGTTGGGAGGGTGGCCTGATGGTTAAGGTGTTTGCCTGACAAACACAAGGTGCAGGGTTCGAGTCTCACAAGGGATAATTGGCTAGGCTTAAAATGACTTGCAAGGGCAGTTAGCCTAGTACTAATCTATGAACCTATAATCTATGACTATGTTGACAAAAAAAGTATCCAAATATGGGAAACATGAAGATTTTCCTATTTTTTCTACATAGTTACAGGCACGCTTGCATGCGAATGTAGGGACTGGAAAGCAAAAAAGACGACTGTCTTCTGTTGCTGCTTTTGTAGTTTATATGGTTAACGTGCCCTCTCTCTGCAAAATTGCTTTCCAAGGCGTATGTAAACAATGATATTGTATCGTGAAGAAGGGCATAAAGTCATAATGTGGATTATTTGAATCATAACTACTGTATCATCAGTGGTAATGGAGATTTGAAATGTAGGCTATTTCCATAGTAAGTCTGGTACACTTTTGTAGCTGTTTCATCATACCACATGGGAGCAAGATTTTATTTTTCATTATGCCCCGTCAGCCTCCTGTTTAACAAAGCATATTCAAAATTTAGGTTATTTCCATGATAAGAGTCAGTACATTTACAGTACTGTTCAGTCATAGCCACTAATAGGTATAAAGTGTTTTTTTCCCTGTATACCACAGTTGCCTGTTAGCCATCAGCTTCCTCTATAGCCCTGTTGCTCATTATTTTCCTATCCATCAGATGCTTTACCTGTCATTATCCCATGAGGGAATGTCCAATTTCCATCAGGTACTTGCCTACCAACATATTTATTCTGTAAGCAGCTGCTTTCAGGGAAGATAGCATTCCATTGCAGTTACCATTATGCATGTAGTCATAAAGGATGGATGGTTTTCACTTGTGTAATATCCCCAGTGCACTGTTGTCATATTTGTTGTTAAAATGGGGAATAAAGTACAGGTGCCAGTGAACCATGCTTGCTTCCAAAGATGATCCAAAATTTGGCTACAGTGTCTAAGCAGTTCCTGTTATGACTAAACACATACAGTGAGTCATACATCAGCAGTGTCAACTCCTGCCTGAGCTAGAAGTCATTATGGTAATGTGTGTGTGTTTGTTTGTTGGGGGGTGATTTGCATGGTTTACTATCATTACTGCGAACGGCAAAACATTTGCCATTCGCAGTAACAAAAATAAACACCAAAACCCAACTCTCCACTCCTACACAATGTCATTTGAGTTGACATGAGATTGTGGGTCTGGAAGAAGCCATTGTTCATAGGTGTGTACTAGATAAATGGCCCTGGAGCCGTCACAAACCTAGCCCATAAGATTACCCTGGCATCGTGACACCCGACCTTAGTTCCCAGTGTGTCTGCCCAGTAAAGCCACTGGAGTGATCCCTGGGGTGAATTTTCTATTTCCCATCCAGTCGACAAGATTTTGCTTGAAGAGGGCCAGTAAGGTCCTTTGCTTGACATGTATGGGAAGTCTGTTCCATAGCATGGGCAGTCTCTGGGTTATGAACCTGTCCCTCCAGCATGTTCTGTTGATTGTGATAATGAGGTTGAGGTCTCTGGATTGGAATTTCTTTAGATGTAGCATTTCTGACAGAGCTGGGTTAGACATAGCTTTGTAAGTCAAGCAGAGATCGCATTTTAAGTAGGCGATATAAGACAGAGAATAGTTGGGAGGTTTTTTTTTAGTCTGTCCATATAGGACAAATGTTTAAGGCCTAGGATCCTCTTTGTGAGGTACTTTTGCAGTCTCTCCAGTTGTTTAGTGAGGTACATGCCAAATGGGGCATTGTACTCAATGACTGGCCTAATGAGGGAAGAGTAGAGGGAGACAATGACCTCTTTCTTCCTGGATGCAAAACCCTTAGTAATGAGATGTGCCGCATATAAGGACTTTCTGACCACAGTGGCAATGTGTTGGTCAAAAGAGAGGTTGCTGTTAACCTGTGTTCACAGATCTCTTATAATGCCTTCTGTGTTCAGTGGACTACCATCGATGTGGTAATTCATGGGAACTGGGTTTTTTCCCAAAGGGGATGACACATTTGTTGGCATTGAGCTTAAGGCCATGGTTCTGACACCAGTCGTCTTTCTCAGTAATGGCCTTTCTGTAGGATGTCAACATCACTTGGGGAGTTAATAATAGCTCCCAACTTGCAATCGTTTGCGAACTTTGTCAGCCAGAATCCCTTCGTGTTGGTCTGGACTTCTGAGAAGTAGACACCAAACAGGAGAGGACCCAGGACCGAACCCTGTGGGACTCCACTCGTGATTGGTCGGCAGTCCGACTTGGAGTCAGCTACTTTCAAACTTTGGGTTCTGTCTGTGAGCCAGTTTGCAACCCACCTAGTGAAATAGGGGTTGATGCCTAGCTTAGTGAGTTTTTCTATGATTCCTGAGTGGGGAATGGTATCAAAGGCCTTGGCCAGATCAAGGTAGGCTGTATGAACCACCCTGCCTTCATCCACAGCTCTGGTGACTGACTCAAAGAAGTTGACCAAGTTGAGCAGGCATGATCTACCCTTCACAAAACCTAACTGTGAGGGATCCAGAGTTTGGAGGTTCCCTATATCCTTGTTTATTAGGTCCATGATGGCACGTTCCATAGCTTTGCATATTAGACTAGTCAGGCTAATGGGGCGATAGTTCCCAGGGTCTGTAGTCGCTTCTCCTTTGTGAAGAGGGATGACTGTAGCAGTGCACCATTCGGTAGGGACAAAGCCTGAGGTGAGGTTGTGATTGAACAGGGTACACAGGTGAGGTGCCAGTTCACTCTGTAGTTCATGTAGAATACAGCCAGGGATATTGTCAGGTCCCATAGAAGCAATATTCTTGGCCTTGGACGGTGCTGTTTTAACCTGTGCAGCAGTATTACTGGGTGCCTGGCAGTCTGCTGGTATTATGACTGGTCCTTGGGGGGGGTTAAAGTTGGCACTGAATCTGTCGGCCAGTACATTGGCAATAACTGTTGGCTTGGTATAGGAGGTACCATTGTGCAGTAGCTCAGAGCAAATCTGGGTATTGCCGTGAAGATTATTTACATAACTATAGAAGGCCTTGTGGTTGTCTTAACTATCTGCTGCAATTCTGTTTTCATAGCTAGAGCTAGCTTTAGAGGATTTGATGAGGCATCTCAACTTTTTGTTGAGGCTGATAAGGGAGTTTTTCTAGTGTTGGGATTTCACCTTATTCTGTATCAGTTTCCTCCTTCTGTTGTAGAGTTTGTTTATGGCAGGGGACCATCAGATTGGCTTCCTTTTTTGGAGGAGAGCATCTTGGTTCTATTGGGTATGGCAAGATCCATGCATTTGTGTACATATTCATACAGTGCATTGGTGTATGATTTGGCGGTCAAGCAACTATTCTCCATTTGCATGGGTGCCGTGAAGTTAGCCACCTCTGTTTTTAGGAGCCCAAAGTTAGCTTTGGAGAACTTTTTCATGGTGGTTACTTTTGTGGGGTGGGGTGGGAGGTATGTGGATTTCCAAGCGGATTAGTTTGTGGTCAGATCTAACCAGGGAGGAGTTGACTATTGGTGTAGAGCAATGGTCGCCCATGTTAGTAATGACTAGGTCAAGAATGTTGCTACCTCTAGTGAGGGTAAGAACGAGCTGGTCCAGGGCATTGGAATTAATGAATTCCAGAAAACATTGAGCAAGTGTATTGGTACATGAATAGTTTTCCCAGTTAATGGAGGGGTAGTTGAAGTCACCCAGTATGAGAGTGTTAGGTTGGACCCTAATATTCTCCAGGGTGCTTAGTAATGTGGAGTGTGAATCTTGGGACATGGTTGGGGACCTGTAGCAGGCTACGACCTAAATCTCTGTCTTACCCAATGTTAGCTGCACCTGAAGTATCTCAGATGCGTTATCTTGGGCTACCAGTCTGGAGATGTGCGCATCCTTTATGAATATGGAAACACCACTGCCTTTGGAGCTTCGATTCAAGTTCTGGGGACGAAAGGTGTGGAATGACTTATAGCCTGGTAGTGCAGGGGTGCTTTCTGCTGCCTTGAACAAGGTCTCTGTTACGGCACAAATGTCGATGTTCTCCATTTTAAGGAGTGCTTCGAGCGAATGCATTTTGAGATTTAGACTTCTAGCGTTGAGCAGCATGACCCTCTGAATGCATTTATTTGTAGCTGTTATGGTGGTAGTTTGGTCTTTGGAATACTGCCTAAAAAAGGCACTATAGGTGTGGCAAGAGCCTTGGCCAGTATCCGGAAGTCCAGGGGTGACAGAGACAGGTCATCTCTGGCAAAGCATCAAGGTCTGTCAGTCATGTCATCTCAGGCATACAGAGATACTGGATCCCCTTAGAATGACACCAGAAACTTAGCCAGTTGTTGAAATCAATAATTTTTCTGCTTGTACTGTGGTGTCATTCTGGGTGATGGTAGGATGCTGCTCAGGGCTAGGGTTATACCCGCCTGGGCTACATAATCCAAGAGCTCCTCCATGTCTCTCTTCATGTTGTCCAGGGCGGTACGTCTCGGGTCATTCACGCCAACATGTACAGTAACAGAGTCATATTTGTACCTGTTGTTGAGGGACCTCAGTGCATGCGTTATGTGGTGGATCCTGGCGCCTGACAGGCAGCTGTTCCTTATTCAACATAGTGAGTGGAACATCCGTGTGCCTCACTATCGAGTCACCTATGACTAGTGTGTTGGGCATGCTGTTTTGCCTTAGGGACTTTGGTTGAGTAGCACACTGTTTAGGAGAGTTATGTGTCTCGTGATTATTGTTGTGTTGTGGTGGTCGAGCACGTTTTTGCTTTGGAGGTCTCTTCTGCTTGTGTAGATTTTTATTGAGAGGCTCCACGAAGGTGGGTGTCTGGGCTGTGTTTTTATGTGAAGGCAGTGCTAGTGTGTGTTCTGGAGGGCTGTGTGTTCCATGTGTTGTGAGGTAAGTGTTGACCACCTATTCCTGTCTTGGCTGGAGAGTGCGTGGCTTCCAATTTGGATATATAAGTGCTTCTTTTGCAAGTCTGAGTGTTGGTGGTAAGAGGAGAGGGTTGTCATTGTACATGAGGCAGTTGCTACATTGCCTCAGGATGCCTAAGTTCACCAGGTTAATAGGAGAAAGCACAGGGAACTGACCTTTAGACATGTCTGGAGGGGTGGGCATTAATAACAAGTACTTGAGCTGTTTCTTTGTAGAACGTTTAGTGCTGGTAGCACTTTTGTGTGCTACAGTAATTGCTACAAGAAGTCTGGTAAAGTGCTAGACTGATAAGCTAGTAAACATGCAGGAAAGGAGAGAACTAGCAGAACAAAGGGAAAATTGAAGAGCAGACTTTGGCACTGCTCAGAAGCTTGCAAACAGTCCTGGATACAGGAAATCTGTATCTGGACTGGACTAGTTGCAGGAAAGGTAGGAAACAAGCAGACACACATGCTTTTAAATGAAAAAGTTGAAAAAGATGGAAAAAGTTCCCAAATGGCCAATAAGCTACACTTTCTGGGCCAGAATCTACTGCTCTGGTGGTAGATAGGCTACCTAGTGCTTACCACTCCCACTGATAAGCTAGAAAGCTTCCCTCCAACACAGAAAGGCTTGGGGGGGCTCAGAAGTTTACAAACAGTCCTGGATACAGCATATGTGTATCTGGACTAGACTAATTACAGAAAAAGCAGAAAACAAGCTTAGAAATTTTTTTCATTAGCTCATTAAAAAGAGGGGAAGCCCCAGGCACTGCTTTAAACATTTAGATATGTATTGTAGCCGTCTATGCTAAATTTCTGTCTTAGTTTCGAAAGGATTAGTGTGAGAACCTAGAGTCAGTTGACCACATGAGGTCATTCTGCAAACCATCTTGGATATTATATTTTACATGGAGTAATCTCTGAGGATGGAGTATTCTGTTTTGGGGAATCTGACTAGAAAGATTGCTCTCATATTTCATTCTGCCTTGCTCTATCAAGTAAGTTGTTAGAGAATAGCAATTATCCTAGATTCAGTCAGGAATACAGTGAAGCTTAGTTTACAAATTGTTTTTCTTTATTTGTATGAATCTGTCCATCAGTATTATTTTGAATATTTCCTGTAATTTGAGGTTTGTGGTTATCTATCTATCTATCTATATATATATATATATATATATATATAATTTTATTGTTATTTTATTATTTATTATTAAATATATTTAAACTTTTTTTGTGTGTCTGGTCCTTGTAGAAAGTATTTAACCTTTGAGAGTGCTTAAATTTATTTGGTGACACTGTGTGGGCCAGTCCAGAAGGCCTAGCCATCTTGGTCACCTACTTACATTTGTATTAGTATTAATATTACACAGCATATTTGGATACCCTTTACTAAGGGTCTTAGAGTAGCTGATTATGGAGTGTCTGGTGGCAGTGATAACTACCTTGTACTCTGGACAGAAGGGGGCACAGTAGGTAAATCTGTGCCAGCCTTTCCCAGGTGTGTCTGAGTGTGTGTGCGCATGCATGCGCCCACTCTACTTGGAGCAGGGACACCAAATACGGGCTCACAGAGAGGGTTTTGGAGGGCTTGGCTTGGACACACCGC
The DNA here is from genome assembly GCF_019279795.1 of Protopterus annectens. Lineage (NCBI taxonomy): Eukaryota > Metazoa > Chordata > Ceratodontiformes > Protopteridae > Protopterus > Protopterus annectens. The sequence goes on from NC_056743.1 coordinate 1,206,725,929, forward strand.
TGAGGACCTACCCTAAAGCTGTACCAATGGGGAGTCTTGTTGGAGAACTGGAAAGAGACAGCTATAGAGAAATCCAGACCTCGGACTGTGTGTGCTCTTATGGGAAATTGTACTTGGTACAGAGAGCTGCATCTGGAAATACTGAATGTATCCATTTGTATTCCAAGTGCACATCCCTCTCCGGTGTCAGGGGTGAGGATTCATGCTCCTTGATTGCTGACCCAGCATGAGGATGTCAGACCCTGCATCTCTCTATTTTTATACCATCTTTTTTGTCAGAGAAAGTGTGTGTGTGTGTGTGTGTGTGTGTGTGTGTGTGTGTGTGTGTGTGTGTGTGTGTGTGTGTGTGTGTGTATAGATATATATATATATATATATATATATATATATATATATATATATATACGCACACACACACACATGTATTTGTTATGTGTATGTGTGTACATGGACTCTATGTAGAAAAATGAGACATGATGTGAGATATATATATATATATATATACACACACACACACACACACACACATATATATATATATATATATACACACACACACACACACACACACACACACACACACACACACACACACACACACATAGTTATAGGTTCATAGATGTGTACTAGGCAAATGGCCCTGGAGCCCTTACAAGCCTAGCCCATAGAAGTGCCCTGGCATCGTGCCGCCTAACGTTAGTTCCCAATGCCTCAATGGGCATTATACTTGATGATAGGTCTAATGAGAGAAAAGTAGAGAGAGACGAATACCTCTTTCTTCCTGGATGCAAATCCCTTATTAATGAGATGTGCTACATAGAAGGACTTTCTGACCACAGTGGTAATGTGGTGGTTGAAGGAGGGGTTGGTGTCAACCTGCATCCCCTGATCTCTTATAACGCCTTCAGTGTTCAGTGGGCTTCTATCGATGTGGTAATTAGTGGAAACTAATTTTTTACCAAAGGGGATGACTATGTATTTTTTGCATTAAGCTTAAGGCCATGGTTTCAACACCAGTCATTGGTCTCAGTGAGGCCTTTCTGTAGGATGTCTGCATCACTTGGCGAGTTAATAATGGCTCCCAGCTTGCAGTCATCTGCGAACTTGGTCATCCAGAGTCCCTTTGTGTTGGCCTGGACTTCTGAGAAGTAGATGCCAAACAGGAGAGGACCCAGGACCGATCCCTGTGGGACTCCATTCGTGACTGGTCGGAAGTCTGACTTGGAGTCCGCTACTTTCACACTGTGTGTTCTATCTGTTAGCCAGTTTGCAACCCACCTAGTGATATAGGGGTTGATGCCTAGTTTGGTGAGTTTATTAATAATTTCTGAGTGAGGAATCGTATCAAAGGTCTTGGCCAGATCGAGGAAGGCTTTATGCACTGCCTTACCTTCATCCACAGCCCTGGTGACTGACTCAAAGAAGTCAACCAGGTTGAGCAAGCATGATCTCCCTTTCGCAAAGCCAGATTGCATGGTGTCTATAGTTTGGAGATTTCCTGTGTCTTTGTTAATAAGGTCCTTGATGATGCGCTCCATAGCTTTACATTTCAGACTCATCAGGCTAATGGGGGCGATAATTCCCAGGGTCTGTAGTCGCTCCCCCTTTATAGTGAAGGATGACTGTAGCAGTGCACCATTTGGTAGGGACAAAGCCTGAGGTAAGGCTGAGACTGAACAGGGCACACAGATGTGGTGCCAGTTCACTTTGTAGTTCATGTAGGGATACTATCAGGTCCCATGGAAGCTGTATTCTTGGCCTTGGACAATGCAGCTTTAACCTGTGCTGCAATAATGCTGGGTGCCTGGCATTCTTCCAGTATTGTGATTGGTCCTTTGGGGGGAGAGAGGGGTAAATTTGGCACTGAATCTGTTGGCCAGTATGTTGGCAATATCTATTGGCTTCGGAATAGGAGGTACCATTGTATAGTAACTCAAAGCAAATCTGGGTTGCCGTGGAGGTTCTTGATATAGCTATTGAAGGCTTTGTGATTGTTTTTGGTATATGCCTCGACTCTGCCTTCATAGCTGGCTTTATAGGATTTGCTGAGGAATCTCAACTTTTTGTTGAGGCTAATAAGGGAGTTTTTCCAGTCTTGGGACTTCTCCTTTTTCTGCAGCAGTTTCTTCCTTCTCTTGTAGAGTTTATTAATTTCAGGGGATCACCAGATTGGCTTCCTTTTTTTGGAGGAGAGCGTCTTGGTTCTGTTGGGTATGGCTAGTTCCATGCATTTGTGTACATGTTCGTACAGTGCATTGGTGTATGATTTGGCAGTCATGCAGCTATCTTCCATTGGCATGGGTGCCGTGAAGTTAGCCACCTCTGTTTTTCGGAGTCCAAAGTCAGCTTTGGAGAAGTTTTTCAAGATGGTTACATTTGTGGGAGGGGTGCAGGTGAGATGTGGATTTTCATGGTGATTAGTTTATGGTCAGATCTGACCAGGGAGGGATTGACCATCGGTATAGAGCAATGGTAGCCCATGTTAATACTAACCAGGTCAAGGATGTTGCTTCCTGTAGTGGGGGTCAGAATGAGTTGGTCCAGAGCATTGGAATTGATGAATTCCTGGAAGTGTTGGGCCACCGTATTGCTGCTTGAGTAGTTTTTCCTGTTGATAGAGGGGTAGTTGAAGTCTCCTAGTAAGAGATTGTTGGGTTGGACCTTGATAGATTCCAAGGTGCTTAGGAATATGGAGTGAGAGTCTAGGGACATGGTTGGGGACCTATAGCAGGCTATGACCTGGATCTCCATCTTACCCCAGTGTTAGTTGTACCTGAAGAATCTGAGATGCATTATGCTGGGCTTCTAGAGGTGTGCATATCCTTTATGAATATGAAGACACCACTGCCTTTGGAGCTTCGGTCCATGTTTCGGGGCTGAAAGGTGTGTAATGAGTTATAGCTTGGTAGTGCAGGGGTGCTTTCTGCCACATTAAACCAGGTCTCCATTACAGCATAAATGTCGATGTTCTCCATTTTGAGGAGTGCTTCGAGCAAGTGCATCTTGAGATTTAGACTTCTGGCATTGAGCAGCATGACCCTCAGATTGCATTTATTTATACCTGTTATGGTGGCAGTTTGGTCTTTGGAACACCACATAAAAAAAAAAAAAGGCACTATAGGGGTGGCAAGAGCCTTAGCCAGTACTCTGAAACCCAGGGGTGACAGATGCAGGCCATCTCTGGCAGAGCATCGAGGTCTGTCAATCATGTCATCCTAAGTAGACAGATACTGAATCCCCTTAGAATGACGCTGGAAGCGTAGCCAGTTTTTGAAGTCAGTCATTTTTTTGTTTGTGCTGTGGTATCATTCGGGGTGATGGTAGGATACTGCTCAGGGCTAGTGTCATACCTGCCTGGGCCACATAATCGAGAGCTCCATCATGTCTCTCTCTATGTAGTCCAGGGAGGTGTGTCTCAGGTCATTCACACCCACATGGACAATGACAGAGTCATAGTTGTACTTGTTGTGGAGTGACCTGAGTGTGTGTGTTTTGTCGGATTCTGGCACCTGATAGACAGCTGTTACCTTCTCCTTATTCAACCTAGTCAGTGGGACATCTGTGTGCCTCACTATTGAGTCACCTATGATTAGTGTATTGGGCAATGTGTTTAGCCTTAGGGGTTTAAGTTGAGGTGCATACTGTGGAGGTGAGCTATGTGTTCTGTTGTTTGCGCTGTGTTGTGGTGGTCGAGTGCATTTCTGTCTTGGAAGTCCCTGCTGTTTGGGTAAGTTTCTAGTAAGAGCCTCCACGAAGGTGGTTGTGTGGTTTGTGTTTTTATTTGAGAGCTGTGATAGTGGGTGTTCTGGAGGGTTATGTGTTCCATGTGGTGTAGTGCAGGTGTTGACCTTCTCCTCTTGACTAGCTAGTCCGGTCTTGGCTGGAGAGTGCATAGCTTCCAATTTGATGATATAAGTGCATTTCTCAAAAGTCTGAGTATTGGGAGGTAAGAGGAGAGGGTTATCTGTGTACATGAGGCAGTTGCTACACTGCCTCAGAATGCCCAAGTACACCAGGTTATAAGAGAAAGCAGAGGGAACTGCCCTTTAATCATGCCGGGAGGGGTGGTCATAACTACTAGAGCTATTTCCGTGAAAAACGAGTAGTGCTGATGGCACATAGGTGTGCTACAATAATTGCTACAAAAACCTGCTGAAGTGCAAAGAACTAGCAAGATCTAAGGGAAAAACGGAAGAGCAGACTTTCTGGCACCAGTAGTAGTTTACCTCAGCTTGGCGCCGCTGCACAATGCTTAAACATGTGTGTGTGTATATGTGTATGTATATATATATATATATATATATATATGTGTGTGTGTGTGTGTAAATAAAATCTATGTCTACACACACAATCACACATACACACACTGCTGTGGTTTTTACTTTTCCTGGTATTTTTTTCTACTCTGTGCTCTTTCCTCCCTTACTGCAGATCAAGAAATCTCTAAAGATTTGGGATCATACCCTCTGATTATATACATTGCCTCTTAAGCCCCTCAACAATTAGGGTGCATGAAGGGAGCTCTCTTAATGTTGACCAGCTGTCATATTCTTGGCAGGGTATAACCCCCATATAGCTTACGCTAGGGTTACCACCTGTCCCACTTTGCGAGGGACAGTCCCACTTTGGGCAGTTGTGTCCTGACAAAAAATTTTAAAAATGGCAAATGTCCTCAGATTTTTAGGACAAAATTATTTCCTATATTTTATGTAATAGTTGCATAAAACAGTTATTCTGTATCTAAAATACCTAAATGTTATAAGAAACAGAATAAGCAACTAAAATTCTACAAGAATAAGTTTTTATTTAGGCAAAAAAGTTAAGTTCTAACCTTTGTACTGACCGTGGGTATGTGTCGGCCTGTAAAATCTGATGTTTGTACCAAAAATGTCCCACTTTGGCCATTTGAAAAGGTGGCAACCCTAGCTTACGCTAAAACAACAGTGATCTAGTTACGTATCTTCTGTTATGGTAAATTCACTTACAGAACTGTACGTTTTTATCACTGTTAGTCTTGCTGTTTTCAGTGCTTTTGTTTCAGAAAAAGGCTATGTTGTAGGTATCCAAATATACTGTTACAAACAGCTTCAGAAGTCCTTTATCATGCATCATTGAATGCTTTTGTTAAACTTTTCTTAGCCTGTAGCATGTTCTTTCATAACAGCAGTGTTGATAAATTTTCCTTTTAACTAGAGCTCTCATGTTTAAACATGTTTTAGCATGCAACATAAAATGTTCTTATACTGTGTATTTTCCTTTAACCATAGTGTTGCTGTCTCTTCTTTTTTCAGCCTTTGTATTATTTTCATTTATAAGAAGTGATTACTTCATACTCAGCAAGACTTGTAAGTATTGGTGATTGTTTCCAGTATAATTTCTAGTAATTGGTTTTACTTATTATCTTTGAAGAAAGAAAATACAGGTTTAAAAAAAAAAAAAAAGTTACGCCCAACGTGGGGCTCGAACCCACGACCCTGAGATTAAGAGTCTCATGCTCTACCGACTGAGCTAGCCGGGCTTGTTGTGTCAGCTCTGAATTTTCTCTATTTGCTCATTGCACTAGATACCAATTTATTTAAGGATTTGCTTAATTAAAAACAACATGTATGTACATTATATATCTGTGTAACTATTATGCACACTGTTGAACTATGACTGTAGTTTACAATATAACAGACTTGGAAATTGACTACTAAAAGTAGTTTTCATTTAACTCAAAACAGCACTGAACTGCTTGAAGATACGTTTCCTTATGTCACGTTATAGATTTTTCACCTCTGTTCTTTCTTTCTTGTGAAGCTAAATAACTCCACCCACAGTAGCTAACATTTTATGGTTGGTTAGATCTGGATGCCTGCAGCCTGTGACTCTGTACTGAATACATTTAAAACATCAGCAAGATTAATTGTGTTAAAGGGGCACTGTCTTGTTTCTAAAATCAGTTGCTTGCTAGAGGACTTTGTTTACATTTTAGTCCTGTGTAAGTCACATGTTCACACAGAGGCAGGGTTTTCAGAGAAACTTGTTAACATACTACAGGTCAGATTTCGCAAACTTCAGTGAGGGTGGATTAAGTGCTAGGAGTTTACAGTCTGTCCTTTTGGATTTTCCTTCCCCCACCTAATAGTAGTTGAAAGACTGGTTTAGCCTCAGCCAGAGATGCTAATCACACTCAGATCTGCAGCCTTTTCAGCAGTGAAATTGCATTTTTCTTATGTGCTTTTTTTTAACTTAGTGGAATGATTATCCCAGCCTAGACAATTGTATTTTCTTTTGTTTGATTTTTGTTTCATGCTTGTTGCTGCATGCTTTTTTTCTTTCACTGTTAATTATTTTTTATATGGTCAGCAGTAGAGTGCTTATTAGTGCATGTATTCAAGTAGTCATGCACATTTCCCTCATTTCACAGGACAGCATTGCTTTGGACTGTTGCATATGAGAAACAAACCCACTGAGTTGCAAATGTCCTAATATTCTAGAAGAATAAAATCGTATAATGTTTCCATAAAAAAACATGTCAGACAACTTTGAAATTGAATTTTGTTACTGTACTAAAGGTATTTTCCCATGAGCTGACACACTTCAGGAATCACACATTAACTGTCTGTATAATTCTAATTCCATCCAACTGAATTTAATTTCTGTTTCTTCCTAGCACTGTGTTAAAATATCCGGATATTTCACTCTTTTCTTAAATGTTTGCAGTAGAGTTACGCTGGTTACCATTTGAAATTTGGGTCGCATGTAGTCTCTGTATTTCCCTATATTTTCCTATCTGTGTGCATATGTACGCAATATGTAATCTAAGTTTATATTCATGTGGTTGTAAAACCACAGCCTTGCTATGTCTTACTGGACTGGCTTGCAATTCAAGGCGTTCTGGAATGTCTGTCATATCTGTATATGCTGGATATGTAATATTGCATACATTTTTTAAAAACTTTGTATGTAGTGCATATAATTGTTTAAGTGGTATACCTCACTGTTAATATTGGAATTCTCATCACTTTTCTCAGACTTGCCTCTTTTGTGACTCAGATGGCTGTGTTGATGAGTCCACTTACCTCCTTATCAAGATGGAAATAGTTAATAATTTAAATAAATAAATGCATGTCATTGTGTTTATCAGATGTATTGATTTTCTTGTTTAAGATGTATTTGCTGTATATCTTTGTCTTTATATATCCACACATATTTGTATGTCTGCACACACACACACACACAAATCTGTCTCTGAATTTGTGTGCGTCTCTGTTTATGTATACAGATGTACACACACACACACACACACCTATATGTGTGGTATGTTGGTGGATACATATACATGCACTCTCACACTGGCATGCAGGAGGTATTTTGACTAAGTGGAGAGTATAGCTGCTCCTAATAGCATTCGTGTCACTGACCCTTTATTGCTAGTTTTACAAGTAACAGATTTTTCCATTTGTCATATGCCACTTGACAAGAGTATTAAAAGTATGACTCAAACTACAGAAACTACAGACCCATAAGCTTAACCACCCTTATCTGTAAGGCCATGGAAGAAATAATCATGGACCCTATAAATAAGGACATAGGTGATCTCCAAACCCTTGATCTGACAAAGTTTGGTTTTGTCAAAGACAGGTCATGTCTGTTAAACCTGGTAGACTTCTTCATAATATCACCAGAGCCATAAATGAAGGAAAATCTGTACATACAACCTACCTTGACTTAGCAAAGGCCTTCGGCACAGTCCTACATTCGAGCATCATTGATAAACTCTCCCAGTTGAATATTAACCCGTATGTTGTCAGGTTGCTAACTGGCTCACTGACATATCACATTCAGTCAAAGTTAGGGACTTTACTTCAACCAGCAGACCTGTCAGCAGTGGGGTTCCACAGGGCTCAGTGCTGGGCTCCCCATTGTTTGTAATATACTTTTCAGAAGTTCAGGCCAAAGCAGGGAGGCTGTGGCTGACTAAATTTGCTGATGAATGTAAATTAAGTGCAATCATTGAATGCCCAAATAATGTCAATATACTTCGAGGGATTTAGTATAAATCAGGGATTGGTGCCAAAGCCGTGGACTCAAAGTCTATGCTAAAAAATGCATTATCATCCTCTTTGGTAAAAACGATTTTGAAAGCACAAACTCCTGGGACCAGATTGTCATTAAACCGATCAGGGGCACAAACTCATCTGATCTTGTCCTCACTAATTTGGGAGACTGCTGCAAATAACCTAGTGTAATGTCCTCTCTGGAAAAGTCAGACCACAAAATGGTCACCTTTGCAGTAAAAATAAAACCCAGAATCTCCTCCTAGAATGTTCAGGAACTACTCTCAGGCTAACTTCCTACTATAAAGTGATGACTTGACAAAATTTCAAGCCCCCAAAACCCTGCAGCTTATGCACACCTGTTCACAAAAACTCTATACAAGTATGTTAATAGCTGCATAGCGGCAGCTGTACCCACCAGGAATAAGTACAGAACTAACTAAAAAGGCAAGCCACTGTGGTGTATTCACAGCATCAGTAGGCTCTATACCAGAAGAAAGAAAATCATAGCAAAAATTAAGGGGTGTGGCACCCAACAGGATAAAAAGCGTTTTCAAACTAAACAAACTACTCAGAAGAAAAATAGGCAATGTTGTAGCATACTGGTTCACCAGATGCGCAGTAGCAAGCACCGCCTAAACCCTGCCCAACACCCAGCAAGCAGGTTGACGTGACGGTTTGCTCATGAATAAACGATGTCATGAGTTTCTCGGCCACATGAATATTCATCGTGGTATGTCTAACTGTAGTAGCCAGTTATTTCCTAGCTGCAGTGGCTTGCTATTTATGGATTATTTCTTTTTTTCTTAATTTTATTTGTTAATTTTAAGCAAAATGACATGTCCCATTACTGTTTTCCCTTTGCTTTTGCAGTGGGGCAAGCCCCCTTGCACCTCCCACTACTTAAATATACCAAGTCCGAGAGCAGGAAATTTGACATGCATTATCTGGGACATAAATGATTAGATAGTTATGCTACCTGACAACACACTGAAAGTGAGGGCACAACATTCTCATTTCAGATAAAACACCTCACAGCTTTACTTTGGAAAGTGGTGTTAATGTATGAAATTGATGACGTGGAAACAAAGCTGTCTTTTACTATTATGTTAAAAAGGAGCTTGCATGAGGAGTGCAATTATATGTTTTGTGTGTTTTATTTTTATGCAGTGGCTAAAAATGGAACTCTGTCCCTACAAGCATTCAAAACACATCATCCAAAGCCTCCTTTAAAGACCTCATCAGGCAACATCTCAAGGAAAGTTGGCAGTGCCATGATTGCTCCCCAGGCTAGTGAAAGCGGATAACACATACATACAAAATCTAGAGCACTTGATAGTAGTTTTCAATCTTACTCACAAACACTGACTAATCTACAATGTATGTACTGTACCTGTGTACTATGTATGTATTCTACCTATATGCCAAATTTCATCTGGACACCACAAATCTATTAATTACCTTTATTTTTAAAATTAATATTTTTTTGTTTGTTCTCTCCACTGTAACTGTTTATGTGCCGCATACCACTGTAAAAACATGTCTCCTGTAATTTGTGTGTATACTGATCATGTCTAAATAACTAAATGTGTCTGTAATTTTTCTTTGTGGAGCTTTTCTCCCCGGGCATCTGCTGAAAAAGGGCCTTTTTGGCTCAGTCAGACACCCCCGGTTAACAAATGTAAAATAAAATAAATAAATAAAAATAAATAAATTGGTTGCCTAAAGTCACAGCAGAACCCACTACAACTTAGATGCCATGGATATTAACACTAATACAAATGTTTCAGTCAACTTTTCTATAGTATGTCTTTTACTGTCACTTAGTGTATTGCTCTTGAATGGCTTTAGTTTGGAATATAGTGCTGCACTCAGCAAAATGAAATTTGTAGCATTTGTAAAGCAATAATTAAGGAAATGGAATAGGTTAAAATAGATATATAACCCTACAGGCCAGCATCATTTAATTGATGAAACTCTGCTGAAACTGTGGAGCCTCACATCCACAGGAACACTCACAACTCAGATATGCTAATCAACAATCACTGTATGCATGATGTCAGTGGCAAATATGCATGTCATCATTTGCATACTATTTCACAGATATTAGGCTTGTCACTCACCCTGGCCACGCCCACTGTTGCGGTAAACTGCTGGTGAGCCAGTACACTACAAGATTGCCGAAACTGAGGTAGATTTGGCCTCCCAGGCCAAGGACAACTACAAGACATACTTGAGCCACGTCTGCCACCTCAAAGACAATACACAACTGTGTGCAGAGCTCATTATTAATGCAACCATATATACTGAGCCAGAAGATATAGCAAACCTATAGGTGGACAAATTCAGCTCTAACTTTGGCGCCCTCTCACCTTCAGTCTCCTTTCAGGAAATATCAAATATAACCCCCCTTGTTATCACTATGGAACAGGTCTTCAGTGCCCTCTGTAAGGCCAAGAAAACTGCATTGATGGGCCCAGACAGTATCCCTGGGTGCCTTCTAAGTAGCATGAAGCATTATCTATCAGCCACTCTGGATTGCTATTTAAACTGTAGCCTCCAAATGGGTTTGTGTCTAATAAATGGTGAACAGCAACAGTCATCTCTCTGCCCAAACATGGGCCATCTGCAGACCCTGGAAAGTATAGTCCCATAAGTCTCACTACTCTCATATGTAAATCCTTGGAAATAATTATCATGTATGTGAATAATAACATAGGAAACCTCAAGACACTGGATCCAACCCAGATGAGTTTCGTCAAAGACAGCTCTCGCCTATTCAACTGGGTGAACCTCTGTGAGAAGGCCACCAAAGCAATGCAAGAGGGCAGAATAGTTTACACTGCCTACCTTGACCTAGCCAAAGAGTTTAACACAGTAACCCATTTGAGCATTGTCGACAAACTCAAGAAGTTAGGTGTAAACCTTTGTCACCTGGTGGATAGCCAGCTGGCTCAGAATACTCTTTTAAACACCCACATGCAAGTCTGTTATATAAATGTGTGTCTGTTTTACATATAACACACACACACGCACATATAAATGGACAAGTGTTGATGTTGCCTATGTTATAAGCCTGAGGGCAGGGTTGTCTACTGAATGTGATACTATTGCAAATATTTGCATTTAATTTGAGTCTGTTATTTGTGCACCAGGTTACCGCTGCAGGGCTAGCCACCCAGTGGTGTAAACCTTGGCTCTGACTGTCACTGTTAAAGTGACACCCTGACCCCATGTACAAAAATGGGAAAAAGTGGTTGTGGATGGATGGATGGAAGGATGGTAATGTATATAAACACCTGGGCACACAGACAGATATAGTCACACATGCATCATACACAAAACTGCTCTCTCTCTCTCTCTCACACACACACACACACACACTGAAATAACCAACCATAACATAGCCAACAAATAGAACTAAAGAAAATAGGATGAAATGGGAGAAAATTGCAAGTGGACACTGAAGTAAATGCTCACATGCAAGTGTAGTTAAAATTGGTAACCTGTAAAACAAAAACTACTTAAAGCATAAAAACAGTGTAACAAAAGTTTAAATTAGTCCCATATATAAGAATGTACACTTAACCTGTATGTCCAATTTTGTTGTATAAGCAGGTTATGTGAAATCCACTCTCTACAATTAATTTCATCTCCAGATGACCTTCACAAAGTCTACATACAATATGACCATTCACAGCCATCATCTCTTACACTTGCCACAGCAGGACCAGTGTTCCTATGCCCACCTTCTATAAAGCCTATTGAGTCTTCTTCATAAGCCTACTGTCACTAGCAAAAATAAATTGTAAATAATAATAAATGTACTAGCCTCTCTTGTAATGTTTTGTTGTGACTATGAGTTCTTAACTGAGCTGAATTCAGTAGAAGCTAAAAATCATCACTTCCTAAAATAAGCACACCCAACAACATCCCATCCCACTACCCCCCACAAAAGAAGAAAATTAGCCATCATTCCCACATGATGTTCCCAGGCAGTACCTAAAAATTAATACTTTGTGATGAATGTGTTACCATGTAAATAAAGTCAAATAGATAAATGCATTGAATCAATGAAGATATTTAAACAATCCATCATTTAAGATGTTAATTAAGTGAAATTCAAACAAGCCAGCAGAAATTTAAATATTAAGCACAAAATATCTTTGCATCCAAAGTTGTCTCATCAGGAGGCCACTGGTGTGCAAACACAATCCCATTAAATGGTAAAGAGCAATCCTAAGTGCTGATCTTTGAATTTGTGTGAATAGGTTTCTGTACAATACAAGTCCAACCCATTAGCACATCGTTACAGCCTGCAATTCCATCCTTCCCATTTACAGCACAGATACATGGTTCCTCAAAGGAGAGAACATTCACAGCTGGGTCTCTTTGAAGGTATTGAATATCATTGCCAGCCCTCCTAAATCTTGAAGCCTTGCTACTAAATATATGCTGCATTCTTCAAATCTAACAGTTTCTTTCCAGTCATAAGTCATAAAGGTACAGCCACACAGACCCAGCAAACATGTATCTTAAGACACTAAACACTGTACCTCCGAATACACTCAGGATAAAAACTAGTAAAAAAAGTAAAACAAATCTAAAATAAGCAATCAAGATAACAAAGACACCTTCCTAAAACTTCATAATATATGTACATATGTGTGTGTAATATATAATATGTGTACAGTGGTGTACCGGTTAGCATTGTCACCTCACAGCAGGAGCTTCTCTGGTTTAGTTCTTGGCTGGAGTGCCTTCTGTGTGGAGTCTGCATGTCCTCCCTGCGTTTGTGTGGGTAACCTCCCATGTTACAAAAACATGCATCTGTAGCATTTCTCCTTGGGCCACCACTGAAAATAGGCGCTATCCTAGTCAGACTAGTCAGATGGGTAGACAAATGTCAGACAAGTTTTATATATATATATATATATATATATATATATTTTTTTTTTTTTCACACGCGTACACACACACAAATATAACGTGCGTGTATTATTTATAGCAAAACTTAATTTAACATAAATAATGTGTTTCCTTCCTTCCTGCGTGCATTACAATTGATCTGTAATTATTATGCAAGGTATTTACACTATATACAACCCCCTTCTATATCAATAGAGGAGCAATAATTTCATTGCTTTCCAGATTGGTTTAATTCTTTCCATATCTTTTCTACCTTGGAAGTACTCCATACCTCACAGTACTTTTCTTTACCACTTCACCCCTCTTAATTCTTCTTTTACTGATACCATGTTCTAGATATTCACTTTCCCTACTTTCCCTTGTCTCCTTTTGTCGACCCCTTCTTCTCTATTTTGAGTTCTTTCTTTTTTATGCTTTCAAGAATTTCTACTACTACTTCACAAGAAGGGGGCTGCTGCTGCTTCTATCTTTTAGTAATTGTTCTTTTGCTGCTAACATAACCACCGTTATTTGGTTTCTATGTTGCTCCCTTATTTGTGGGTCACTCCTGAAGGATAACTAGTTGTGTTGTCAATTCTGTGCCCTGTCTCCTACTGGTATTAGGTGATTTTCTACCTCCCACTTCAACAAAGTCAGGTCTTTTAAACACCCAGAACATATGCAGCCAAATGGCCCTTTACCATGTTTCACATCTCCAACAACTATCTTTGGTCCATGGAAAAATCTTTTGTAAGCTTGATGGGGTGTAGAAATAGTGGTGCAAACTTTGCCAGGCAAAAATCCTAAATCTTATTGATTTTGTTACATATTTGGGTGATCTTATAATTTCCTCCCATATGTGTTCTTATAGTTCTTCTTTTAAGTCTGCTTCCCATTTCTCCTTTCTTCTTTAACTATCATGTCTATGTTTCCATCTTAGTTGTTCTAGTTTTTGCTATTAATCCCCCTGCTCATAGTTTTATAGGAGGTTACAAGTCTGTTGGCCCTGAGGCCCTTACAAGCTTAGCCAACAGTTTAGCCCATGTTTAGACAAGTCAGCACCCAAACCCCCTGTCCAGCAGGGACATAGGTGGACTCCCAGGGGTGTATTTTCTTTTCCCCATCCAGTTATCCTGGTTGCGCTTAAAAAGGTTTAATTAGATACTCTACTTTATGTGGAGAGGGAGTCTATTCCACAAAAGGGGGAGTCTCTGGGGCACAAATCTGTCCCGCCAACAAGTCCTGTTGATGTCTCAGACCAGATTGAGGTCTCGCGTGCGGGTTACTCAGGTGGAGCTTGACTTGCGGATATTCAGCAGTCCCATCAGGGCGGGGTCTGAGATTGCTTTGTATGCCAGACAGAGGTCACCTCTGAAGAGTCTGTAGGAAACTGAGTAGAGGGGCAGGGCTTTTAGCCTGTCTGTGTAGGGTAGATGTTTGAGGCCCTGGATCCTCTTGGTGAGGAATCTCTGTGGTCTCTCCAGCTGCTGCATGTGCTTTCTGAGGTACATGCCAAAAAGGGCATTGTATTCAATAATCAGTCTTATAAGGGAAGAATCCAGGGATGCTATGACCACCTTGTCTTGGATGAGATACCCTTACTAATGAGGTGGACCATGTAGAAAGCTTTCCGTACAACGGAAGCAATATGGTGGCCAAAAATCAGTTTGCTATCAACCTGGGTTCCCAAGTCCCTCATGACTGATTGTGTGCTTAGTGCCTTATTATCAATGTGATAATTTGTCGGGACATCATTCTCCTCAAGAGGGATGATGATGCATTTTTTTGCTGCTAACATAACCACCGTTATTTGGTTTCTATGTTGCTCCCTTATTTGTGGGTCACTCCTGAAGGATAACTAGTTGTGTTGTCAATTCTGTGCCCTGTCTCCTACTGGTATTAGGTGATTTTCTACCTCCCACTTCAACAAGTCAGGTCTTTTAAACACCCAGAACATATGCAGCCAAATGGCCCTTTACCATGTTTCACATCTCCAACAACTATCTTTGGTCCATGGAAAAATCTTCTGTAAGCTTGATGGGGTGTAGAAATAGTGGTGCAAACTTTGCCAGGCAAAAATCCTAAATCTTATTGATTTTGTTACATATTTGGGTGATCTTATAATTTCCTCCCATATGTGTTCTTATAGTTCTTCTTTTAAGTCTACTTCCCATTTCTCCTTTCTTCTTTAACTATCATGTCTATATTTCCATCTTAATTGTTCTAGTTTTTGCTATTAATCCCCCTGCTCATAGTTTTATAGGAGGTTACAAGTCTGTTGGCCCTGAGGCCCTTACAAGCTTAGCCAACAGTTTAGCCCATGTTTAGACAAGTCAGCACCCAAACCCCCTGTCCAGCAGGGACATAGGTGGACTCCCAGGAGTGTATTTTCTTTTCCCCATCCAGTTATCCTGGTTGCGCTTAAAAAGGTTTAATTAGATACTCTACTTAATGTGGAGAGGGAGTCTATTCCACAAAAGGGGGAGTCTCTGGGACACAAATCTGTCCCGCCAACAAGTCCTGTTGATGTCTCAGACCAGATTGAGGTCTCGCGTGCGGGTTACTCAGGTGGAGCTTGACTTACGGATATTCAGCAGTCCCATTAGGGCGGGGTCTGAGATTGCTTTGTATGCCAGACAGAGGTCACCTCTGAAGAGTCTGTAGGAAACTGAGTAGAGGGGCAGGGCTTTTAGCCTGTCTGTGTAGGGTAGATGTTTGAGGCCCTGGATCCTCTTGGTGAGGAATCTCTGTGGTCTCTCCAGCTGCTGCATGTGCTTTTTGAGGTACATGCCAAAAAGGGCATTGTATTCAATAATCAGCCTTATAAGGGAAGAATCCAGGGATGTTATGACCACCTTGTCTTGGATGAGATACCCTTACTAATGAGGTGGACCATGTAGAAAGCTTTCCGTACAACGGAAGCAATATGGTGGCCAAAAATCAGTTTGCTATCAACCTGGGTTCCCAAGTCCCTCATGACTGATTGTGTGCTTAGTGCCTTATTATCAATGTGATAATTTGTGGGGACATCATTCTCCTCAAGAGGGATGATGATGCATTTTTTGGCATTCGGTTTGAGGCCATGTTTCTGGCACCAGTCATTTGTTTGGGTGAGACCCTCTTGGAGGATGTCCACATCACTAGGCGAATTGATGACAGCACTCATCTTGCAGTCATCTGCAAACTTGGTCAGCCATAGCCCACTAGAGTTAGCCTGCACATCTGAAGGCGCACTGTTCACTCTCTCTCATACAGACATGCACAGTCTCTTCTGCATTCACACACAATCTGCTTTCATGCACGCACCGTTCATTCTTTCCTGCAGTGTTCATTCTCTCTGATACACACACAGAGTCTCTTCTGCATTTACACAAACACATAAATTCTGTTTTCATGCACGCACCGTTCATTCTGTCATGCACTGTTCACTCTCATACACACATACATGGTCTCTTCTCCATTCACACACATGCATTCTGCTTTCATACACGCATTCACTCACTTATGCAGAAATACACTCATACACTTTTCTCTTAACAGGTCCGCAGCCAGCTGTTTGGGGACGGCTGCTCTACCCCAATCCTCTGTTGTCCAGATTTTTGTATAATGTCCAGATTTGTGCTTCATATTTTTGGTATGTTGCTCATAAAATGAGTGTGAATCATACAACTACATGTACTACTAAACATAAATTTTTTGAAGGATATGACATCAAAAAACTAAAATGTGTGTTGTTATTTAGTGCCTTCAGTCCTCGGATCATCCCAGTAATTTGCCAGAAGACCACAACTTTTAGGAGGAACAGACAAATGTTATGAGTCAAAATATCATAACATTCCAGGATAATCTGGACAGTTGAGGAATATGATGCGTGCTGCTTGTTGGGGACCGTGTGAAGCAGGGTGGAATGGAGGTTTGCACAGATTTTCAAAGAAATTTAGTATTGTGGGTGGGATTGCTAGAACGTCATTATGAGGTCACAAAGAGAGAGGTGATTTGATAAGTGTCTGACAGTGTTTATGCTTCGGTCCGAGACAGAAATGCCATTTTAGTAACAAGAGAGTGCCCCTTTAACCATCACTGAATGGTACCATTTGTAATGTGGCATTGGAAGGATTTCTTTACTAATGGTGGAAATTTCTCTCCCTAAATTTTCATAGATTCTTCAGGGAAATCTTGTCTATTTTTTCCTGCCCAAGATATAACTGAATGCTAGGCTGCAGAAGGTGGGGGATGACAACAGTATGCATTTTGTTTGTTTGGTAGGTAGAGTTTTTTTTTTTTTTTTTTCTGGAGATGACACAATTGTGACGGTGATTGCTGAACATCGATGAAAATGGATCTAGGTTGCTTAAGCCAGAAAGGTAGAATGGTAGGACTGAAGCTGAATACAAGTTAAGCAGAGAAATGTTAAATAATTACTTTGACAACAAGAAATGAGTAGTGGCTGAGAGTTTCATGTTGGGTGACAGAAAAAGAGAAAATCAGCATTCAGTGCAAGGCAACACATATGTAACTGCACACACACACTGCACTGATATTAGACTATGAGATAGCTGCAGAAATGGTAGGTGTAATGCATTAAGTTAAGGCCGTTTGGGTGAGAGCTGAACTGTTCTCATTTATGCTGCACTTTTCATTGACGTCATTTTTAAAATATTCATTTTAGATTCTAACTTATTGGACTGTGTACCAGCAGTGCATCTATGAGCTGTTAAAGTGAAAGTTCTAGCAAGGCTGATTATGGGAGATAAGCTCATAGCACAGTACAAGAAAGCAGTAGTAAGCAAGAACAGAGAGCTAGCCTGAATCAGTGGAGACTTCTCTTCTATGTAGGAGAGATGGCAGTGTCCCAGCCCAATGCAGAAACCTATGGCTAGTTTACATTTTGGACATGTTGGTTATAGAGGAGCAGAATTAAGCAAACTTGTAGAAAAGTGGCAAAGTGAGACAAATAAAGTGATAAAGACATTGTAAAAGGAGTCTGCACAAGGAAAGTGTGATGAATCTGAGCAAGTACACCGTGGAGTAGAGGAACAAAATAGGGGCAACATCATCATTACATGAACATACAGTATTCTGAAAGGAATGAGGAGGAGCAAATGGGATCCGATTAATTAGTGATAGGAAACTTTTAAGGCAAACTGAGAAAGAAATGGAGACAGTATTTCACAGAGGGTTTCAGGCTGGCAGGCTGGAATGATCTCTCTGTAGAATCTTTTCTGTGCAGCATCTGTGTGGAGTCTGCATGTCCTCCCCGCGGTTGAGTGACATTAAAGACATGCAGGTAGTTGCGTGCATGAATGGGTGTGTCTTCTTTGAAGGTTGGGTGTTGGGTGTCGGGATGGCACCTCAGCACCGTAAAAATCCACTGCCAATCATTAGCGGACCGGAGTTCTGCTGTGGCGACCCCTAACTGGGAAAAGCCGAAAGACATTACTATTGTGAATAATTTCAGAAGTGCAGGGAAAAAGCAAATATATTGAAGCATTCCATTTTCAGGATACAGTTGTCCAGCAGAATTGAGGATGAAAGGATCTGGGCGTTAATCAGGATAAAATATATATGTAAAATATTGTTTTACTTTGTATTCTTCTTGTATTTTGATTTTTAGCACATTACACCTTTGCAGTTATAAATGACAGGCATTAAGAACACAAGACCTTTCCTTAGAAGGAGTAATCTGTCTGGTACATTACATGAAAATCTTTGCCATATATCTTCTGCCCTCCCTAATTCATGAATACACACTGAGTCCTGCAGACAGTGTCACTGCAGTATACCACCTAACCCATACCTCTCAACTGTACAGATTTTTGCAGAATGTCCAGATTTTTGCCTCATATTTTTGGTGTGTTCCCCCTAAAAATTACCCTTTCTGGCAAATAGCTGAAGATTGAAGTAATTAAATAATGACAAACATTAAGACTCCACATCCTTCGGAAAATTCATGCTAATCCAAAACCTGTTATTCTATCAACTTTCTAAGTTTGTAAGGGCAATATTTAAAATCTGTCCCTATTTGTCCCCCCATCATTTTAGGCTTTGTCCAGGTTTTTTGCTCTAAGAGGTTGAGAGGAATGACCCTAACATGGTCTTTCTAGTTGTTTGTGCTTGCACACTTCCTTTATAAAGTTATAGTAGCATTTTTTGTTTGGATCATCTGTCTGGCAGCTTAGGGAAACAGTTTGAATGTTTTGACTTCCATTGTGCAAAATCTGTAATTTTCACCTGTGGCCATAGTTATCTGTCCTGTCCCGTTCCTTACCAGGAAAGTATAACCACTGTGATCTGCTATTGCTTTGTGTTGATTATACATTGGTTACATTTAGTAGTATAAGGTATTGTTTTGCTTTATAACTGACTTGGACTTCAATTCCAAGAACTTCTACCTGTATACAGTGTGTCCAAGAAACTCAGAGTAGTAGAGAATAGGTACAGTGCCTTTTGAGTCTTGCCATTTCACCATAGTTCAGTCCGCTAACAACTGACAGTTGGCCAATTATCTAATTAATATCCTGTGTTTGTGTTCTTTGCATACAACATTTTGTAAGCTGTGACATGCAGCTCCAGAGAAGACGCATGTGCAGTCTTAGTGTCTGACATGCAGCATCATGTACTATTAATAACTGACATGCATTGATGTTTCTCTGTACAGTAAAACTGAAGGGCACACAAATGTTATGCCAGTTACAGAACCATGGAAAAGCCGTCCTGCTGCACTTTGGCCATGGTAGCAGACAAGGGCTGGTACCATCCCACTACTTACTAAGGTGACTGACTTTTTTTTCTTTTGGCTGTTCCTGTTAGGCGTCACTACAGTGGATCATCTGTTTCTATTTCTTCCTGTCCTTTGCATCTTGCTCTGTCACACCACCCACCTACATGTCCTCTCTCACCACATCCATAAACCTTATCTTAGTGCTTCCTCTTTTGTTGTTACCTAGTAACTTCACCTGTAGCATCCTTTTCCCAATATACCCAGCATCCCTCCTCAGCACATGTCCAAACCAATGCAATCTTGCCTCTCTGGCTTTGTCTCCAAACCATACAACCTGAGCTGACCCTCTAATAAATTGATTCCTAATATCCTGTCCATCCTTGTCATACCCAATGCAAATCTTAGCATCTTTAACTCTGCCACCTGCAGCTCTGACTCCTATCTTTTCATCCTTGCCACCCTTTTCTACACGTTTGCTTGGTCTGGCATACAAGACCATCTCAGACCCAGCCTTGATGGAGTTGCTGCATATCTGTAAGTCAAACTCCACTCACGCAACCCTGCACGCAAGGCCTTAACCTGGTCTGTCATATTAATAGAACTTTTTGGTGGAATAGATTTGTGTCTGCCCTGCTATTCCCCATCTGTGGAATAGAGTCCCTCTCCATGTTAAACAGAGTACCTGTCTACCCTCTTTAAGGGGAACATGGACGACTGGATGGGAAACAGAAAATACACCTCTGGGATCCCACCTGTGTCTCTGCTGGACAGGGGAAACAGGTGCTGACTTTGGGGGAACATGGGTGAAATTCTTGGCTAGGGTTATAGGGGCCTCTGGGCCAATAGCCTAGTACCATCCTATGAACCCTCTCCAACCCATATAACATAGCTGGTCTCACTACCCTTTTGTAGACCTTCCCTTTCACTCTTACACTGGTACCCATCTGTCACAAATCACTCTTGACACTCTTCTCCACTCACTCCACCCTACCTGTACTGTCTTCTTCACCTGTCTTCCACACTCACCATTACTCTGAACTGTTGATCCCAAGTATTTAAACTCATCCACCTTCGCCAACTCTACTGCCTGCATCCTTATCATTCCTCTATCCTCCCTCTTATTCACACACATATATTCTAACCTACTGACCTTCATTCCTCTCCTCTGTATAGCATATCTCCACCTCTCCAGGGTCTCCTCAACGTGTTCCTTACTCTCACTACAGATTAGTGTCATCCACAAACATCATAGTCCACAGGGACTGCTGTCTGATCTCGTCTGTCAACCTGTCTATTATCATTGTAAATAAGAAAGGGCTCAGAGCTGATCCTTGATGTAGTCCACCACCGCCATGAACACATCAGTCCTACCGCAGACCTCACCACTGTCACACTGCACTTGTACATATCCTGTACCACTCCTACATACTTCTCTGCCACTCCTGACTTCCTCATACAATACCACAAGTCCTCTCTAGGCACCCTGTCATATGCTTTCTCAAAGTCCACAAAGACACAGTGCAACTCCTTCTGATCTTCTCCATCGACACACTCAGAGCAAACGTTGCATCTGTAGTGCTCTTTCCTGGCATGAAACCGTACTGCTGCTCACTAATCATCACATCCCTTCTGAACCTAGCTTCTGCTTCTCTTTCCCATAACTTCATGCCATGACTTATCCCTGTGTAGTTGCTACAGCTCTGCACGTCACCCTTATTCTTAAAAATTGGTACCAAAACACTTTTTCTCCACTCAGGCATCCTCTCACTTTGCAAGGTTTCATTAAACAGTCTGGTTAAAAACTCAACTGCCATCCCTCCTAAATACCGCCATGCTTCCACAGGTATGTCATCTAGACCAACAGCCTTTCCAGTCTTCATCCTCTTCATAGCTGTCCTTAATTCCTCCTTGCTAATCTGTTGCACTTCCAGATTCACTATCCCCACATCATCCAACCTTCTCTCTCTCTCATTCTCTTCATTCATCAGCCCCTCAAGTACTCTTTCCATCTGCTCAATACACTATGCTAAGGTGACTGACTACTATTTAAAAAAATGACTAGCTGCTATAAGTTCTACTTTTGTTCAGAGGTTGATAGGCTTCTCTGTGACAGTAGTGCATCCATTTTGAATAATCTGTGATCTCCATTATTTTCTAGGGATTTTATTTACTTTTTATTTAACATTTGTTAACTGGGAAAGTCCGACTTGGAACAAAGCCAATTTTCAGCGGAGGCCCGTGGAGAAAATGCTTCAGATGCATATCTTTGTTATGTGGGAGGAAACCCACACGAATGCTGGGAGGACTTGCAGACTCCACACAGAAGGAACCCCAGCCAAGAATCAAACAAGAGGACGTCTTGCTGTGAGGCGACAACACTACCGCTGCACCACTGCACTGTCCTGTTGTTCTCCTGGATGTTTACTATTAGGTTCTGAAAGACCTGCCTTGTCAAGTTATAAACTGGTAATGTCTGGGTTCCTCCAGCTCATGTCTGCCTTTTGTGCTCCATGTGACTCTTAGGTAACTATAGCTTACCTTGACGCCTCATAGAAGGTAGTACAGCTTACAAGAGTTGAGAGAGGAATAAAACTGTGGTAATGGAGACTGCTACAGTGCCTGAGTAGATAGTATTTTTGGTATTTTGCATGTCCCCCCATGTTTTCTGGGCTTTCTACACCTGTTAAAGTTTCTTCCCATATATCATAAAAAAATTCATATTGATTGCATACATGTAGTTGAACAGATGCACATTCCATTTCAAATTTCATATGTGTCTGATCTTGACTGACAGGGGTCCACTAAGTATGACTTAATTTTTCATGGTTTATTTATTCACTGGATAAAGTAAATACAAAAATATGACAAGGCTGAAATGTATGGCAAACATGCAGGTACGTGTATGCATTTGTGAGACTAGCTACATATTTGTTTGTGTATTTATCTCTTTGTATATACTTACACACATGGATGTCTGTGTGTAATATAATAAAATACAGTTGCAGATGTCCTTCCATATCACTGTTGCGGTGTTCTTCACTGAAGGGATCTCCTGCCAAGGATAGCCCAGTGCTTGGCCAGTATACTAAAGACTTTACATCTTAAAGGTGCCGAATGTCAAACTTATGCTCCCCATGTTGGGAGTAGGGCATAAGAGTGATGTATGGAAGGAATTACCCAGAACTTATTTGCTACCAGTCCAAGTGCTGTTGTAGAACATTGGTCTGAACACCCTTTGCTGGGCTGGTTAACAAGGCATTTCAGATAAGTGACCCTTTGGGATTTATTCTCTTTTTTTTTCCTTTGCTTACTTGGGGTTCATATCATCCAAGAAGGGAAAATGTCAGTGTGGGAGGCAGATTCCCCATAATGGTCATTACAACCTGTGTCTTTTTCACTTAGTACACTACGTATGGTTGCGGGAAGCACCTATCTGTCAAGTGTTTGTCCCTAAGACCCTTTATATTAATTTATCATGAGAACCACCTTAAATTGTTGACACTCTGTGCTATGGCCGAATCCTCCTGCCCTGAGGTGCAGACATCCTTTAAGAAGGTGAAGAAGTCTAAATTGATCCTGTTGCTGTCCATCCTCCACTGGGCATCGCTCTAGAAGCTAGAGATAGCCCTGAAGACTATCTGATGCTTGTATCGGATTTCTCTACCAGGATCCCTTCGGAAGCCAGTGTGGATATGAGTTTTTGCCCATCCTCTGATGCTGTACAAATGTCTGCTCCAAACATTGAGGGGGAGCCACGGTTGATTATTTCTGAAGGGCTTAGGGGGAATGTTCAAATCTTCGTCCAGGAAGAGGTCTCCAGTACTCTTGTTGAATCTCACCATGGGTCTGAATCCCTATGAGTTGTTAGGCAGACATCCTGCTTAAGAAAAAACAAAAGCATATAACCCAGATTGCTAGAGATCCACAACATGAATGTAAGATTTTACCCAAGGCCTGTTCAGTGCCTTGATGGCCTTGAAGCCACCCCAGAGGGTATCAGCCCCTGCTCTTCCTTCGACTTCCACTTCTGTTAAGAGTGCAAGATAACAGGATTCTTCTGATGAGGACTTGGATTCATGAGAACAATCCATAGCTTACTCATCTCAAATTCTTTCTCTGTGTTATGGTTAAGAGGAAGAAGATCCTTTGAGCCCAGATTCACCTTTTGAAGAATTATCCTTTGGTGATAGTGTAGCTCGCATTACGGAGTATTTTAAATGGGACTCTTCCCAGGTTTCTGACATCCAAAAAAGGTACTGTGAGCCTTAACAACTGGAGTCACCTAAGCCATCTACAATTCCTCCTGTTTTGGCAGCTCTCTTGGACACCTTTTCTGCTGCTTCTTTAGCTCCAGTGTCTCAGCTCCCTGTCCCTAAGAAACCTGATAGGTTCTATAGCTATTCCTGCACTAATGTATTCACCCAACAGTTCCTTGACGTCATCAGTTCTAATGCGCTAGATCATCTGGTCTTATCCCCCACAAGGGAAGATAACATACTGGACTTGGTTCGCATCAACATGGGTGACTGCTGCACCACTCCCATAGTATGTTCTTCCCTGGTGAGATCAGATCATCGGTCTGTCTCATTCGAAATTTTTGTACCACCTAACACCTCCCCAGCCGAAACCAGGCTAAAAAAACTTCACAAAAGCTGACTACAACCTCTTAAGGGAGCAGCTTCACACCACTGTCCCCCTCAGATGATGTAGGCAACTATGCTAAACAGTACACCAGTGCAGTATACAAACACTTGTACAACTGCATTGACTCAGCCATACCCAACAGAACTAAAGTCTGCTCCTCAAGGAAACACGAACCTGTCTGGTGGACATCCTCTATCAACAGGCTTTACAACAAAAGGAATAAACTGTTGTCCAAGGGTAAAAAGGAACAAATTCCAAATCGGAAAAACTCCCTCCTCTGCCTCAACAAGCAAATTAGATCATTAGTTAAAACCTCCAAAGCCAATTATGAGTTGAAACTAGCCTCTAAAACAAAAAGAAACCACAAGTCCTCCTTCAGTTAGCATTAGGAACTTCCATGACAAAGCCCAAGTTTGTTCTGAACTATTTATTTTATTTATTTATTTATTTTACATTTGTTGACCGGGCTAGTCTGGCTGGATACATGTCCATTTTCAGCAGAGGCCCGAGGAGAAAAGCTCCACTAAATACTAAGTACATTACATAAACAAATCATTACTTTAAAAAATATCAAAAATTGGAGTTATATCAACCTAATGACTAAAAGATCATTTCAAAAGAGAGACAAGTTTCCAATATGAAGTTTGTTGCAAGATAACAAATTGTACATAAAATGAATATACTTAAATCTATACAGTGAAAGGAAGAGAAATGAGAAAGGAAGAGATGAAAAGAGTGAAGAAGAACTAGCGTATGAGGAAAAGTACTTAATGGTACCACTTACACTGATCCTGCTAACTTAGCCAACCTGCTGGCTGATAGGTTCATTGCAAACTTCACCCCCAAAGGCCCAGTCGACATCCCGATACTTGTACCAAACCTCGCACCTCTGTGGATCAAGTGTTAAAGGCCCTATCCAAGGCAAAGAACACAGCTTCCATGGGACCTGTTAGTATCCCAGGCTGTATTCTGCACAATCTCCAGCAAGAACTAGCTTTGCCATCTAGAACCCTATTCAACCACAGCCTAGAGGTGTTCTGTGTCTTGCCTACAAGGCAATGTCAGACCTTGCCTTACTGGAGATGCTCCACATTTGTAAGGCTAACTCCTCTCGTATTACCTGCTCGATAGGCCTAAATCTAATCTGCAACATAAACAAAACCTGCTGGAGAGACAGGTTTGTCTCCCAGAGGCAGCCCCATCTCTGGAATAGACTTCCCATACATGTCAAACAGAGTACCTCATTGACCCTCTTCAAATGCAGTCTTTATGGTTGGATGGGAAACCATAAATTTGTCCCAGGGGTTCCACCTTTGTCCCTCACTGACAGGGATGACAGGTGCTGACTGAGGTTTCTCTTTTTTTTTTTTTTACTTTTTTTTTGGGGGGGGGGGGATAAACTCTTGGCTAGGCTTGTAAGGGCCCCAAGGCCATTAGCCTAGCAATCTCCTAGGATCCTTACCACATGATTATGCCTTTCAGTATATAGTCCTTCTGCCATTATTATATCCCAACCAGAAACAAGGTGTGCGACTGCTTCCAATTCTGTTTTACAAAACCTACATTTGTCTATCTCTCCCACATGTTCAATGGAATTTCTAAACCAACGTGTACATAGCCCACTTGGACCGCCAATATTAGCCTTTCATCTTTTGGTTTAAATTCACCTATCCTTAACCATTCCTGCGTTCGATACTGATCAACATGAGGTTGCTGTAAGAGTTTTCTATACTTGCAACTATATGTATGCATTTTTCACATCTCTTGCCTTCTCATCTGATCCTTCACCTTATATTCTTTCTTTTGTTTTTTTGGCACATTCAGTTACTGCCTGATTTTTTTTTTGTCTACTTCTGTTTTGAATTCCATTCCCTGTTGACGCCAACATGTTTCTGCTAAACTAAGCAGGGAAGTCATCATAGATTTATTCTCCTCATGTTTCAAAACTTTGACTATTTTTGGGTCTTGTCACGTTAGAAAATATGTATGCAGTCTTACGACTGCAGATCAGTTTTGAGAAGGCCCATACCTCCTTCAGAAGGGAGAATATATAGTCTTGGTATACACTGATTTTTATAAATTATTTGATGAGCATGTGTCCAACCAATCCATCACCTTTTGGGGACAGTCTGTCACTCCAGAACTGTAAGTTAGAACAGGAAGAGCAAATTTATAGCTTGGACTTTGCTCCTAGATATCAACACTGTTTTCAGTATTAATTTTAGTGTTCAAAAATATTCCTTACTAGGTTTTATTTGCATTTGCTCATGTTTCATTGCTGATCTTTCATCATTTCCCAAATATTTATACACTCCCTCTTGCTCAAGTTCTTTTATGTCACGTTTTGTCCCAAACTAATGTTTTCTTGGTGCTGCAGCTTTCCTGCTTTAAAGGTTGCTTTTGCACATTTATCAAGACCAAATTATAGTCTTACATCATCTGAAAAAGTTTTTACCACTTGTAATTTTGCGTTCAGTTCCTCATCTGATGAACTAACTATACAGTTTTAAATCATCCAAAAAAAGATGATGAGAAGTCTTTATACTTTGTTGTTTTCTGGGAGCCAAATTATAGCTATGACCTGATCTGTTAAGTAGACAGCTTAATGGGTTAAAGACAAGACAAAAGAGCAGTGGTGACAGAGGGTCACCCTGGAATATCCCCTTTGAATTTTTATCCTTGGAATAATAATTTGTCTTTTATCATGGCTTAACTGCAAAGTGTTTTCCCACTGTTTTATGGTGACTCTAATGTTAACTATCAGTGTAGGATGTATCTTATACATTTTTAAGCACTCTTTTATCCATACATGTGGGATTCTGTCAAATGCTTTTTTTGTTCCATCCATGCCATGCTTAGATTATTCCCCCTTTTTACAGTTTTCCATTATGACTTTAATTAGCAACAAATGATCCTTTGTTCCATATGACTTTCTTGTATTACCCTTTTTTCTCTTGCCATGACAAAGTGACTATAAACTCTTCTCAGCATCAATACCAGTTTATAGTTTATACGTTGTCAGAAGGCAAGTTATTGGTCTATAGTTTTTAGGATAGCTTGCAAGTTTGCTCTTAAGTAGGAGCATTGTTTTTTTCTATTGTTAACTAGACCTGTTCTTGGTGCACATAAAGTAGTTCTTACTCATGGCTAAATCTTCATGTAAAGATGTTAATACTTTGAGCCAGAAGTTAAGTACTGCATATGGGCCTAGGGTTAGGAGCTTTTCTTAACTTTGTTTCATCTCTCTAGCTATTACTTCATCCAATTTCATATCCTGTACATTTTAACTTCTTTTTCTTTCATTTACTGCTTCTGTCCATGTAACATCTTTGTTTTGTTCCACAGGATTTTCATAGATATTTCTCCGAAAATGTATCTATTTCTTCTTTTTTTGGTGGTGGTTCAGTTCCTTTTGCCTTGTTTCCCAGTTCTCTATAAAACATTTTTGGGTCATCAATAAATTGCTTATTTTATACTTTTTCTTTATATTTATCTGCATATCATCTACGTTTTTCTGCCTGTGCTGATATTTTAAGCTTATCATTTGTGATAGTGTGCAATAGATCCTTATCTGTTGTAATACTGCTTGTTGCTTTTATCATGTCTGAGTATTTTTGTTGATCTGTTCCCTCTTCTATACTCTTCTAACAGTGACACTTTTTGTCTTAATTGTTTTATAGTTTTCTTTATTTGATACTTCCATGATGGCATTTGTTTTTCCCCCTTCTTTCCCTTACTGTCTTGTGCTTTTGCGGTATGACTTTATCTGTTATTAATTTAGCTGCACAATAATACATCCTATTTACTTCTGTTATATCGCATGAATCTCTGTGGACAGTCCTAATTACTGTGTTCATTTGTTTTATCAGACTTCTAACTTTTGGGGTTTTATTTAATTCCTGTAGCCTGTTTCTTTCATCTATCTTAATATGCCTGTCCATCTCTATTAAATCAAGCAACTCTTCTCTTAGATCATTTTCCTCTAAAATAAGGGTGCATTCTTTGTTCTCCATTTCCTGTGGGCATTCCGTAGAAAGTTCCACAGCATCTTCCTATGCCATATTGTCTTCAGTTTCATCCTGTGTCATCCATTGCTCTTTCATATGACAACTCAGTGGCCTACCACTTGACTGCATTGACTGTCAGAATTGCCACAGTTTCCTGCTCATTCCCTTATAGGTTCATAGGTTCATAGGTTTATACTAGGCTATCTGCCCTAAGGCATTTATAAGCCTAGCCCAAATTATTGTGGCTTACGCCGCCCCTTATATGAAAAAATACTGTGCCCATTAGTTTGTTGTGCCTCTGTCCAGCAGTGACCCAGAGATGATTCCCGGGGTAAACCTACGATCTCCCATCCACAGGTCTAGATTTCTCTTGAACAGAGTCAGCGAGGTGCTCTGCCTCACATGGACCGGGATTTTATTCCACAGCATAGGGAGTCTCTGAGTGATAAATCTATCCCTCCAGCACGTCCTATTTATATCCGTGCTAAGGTTTAAGTCGCTTGCTCTAGTGGTTTTGGTGGATTTGGATTTTTTGAGGTGGAGCATGTCCATTAATTCCGGGTTGGACATGGCCTTGTATGTCAGGCACATGTCACCTCTGAGCAGACGGTATGCGACTGAATAGAGCTGGAGTTTCTTCAACTTTTGGGGTCTCTCCAATTGCTGCAGATGTCGGGTGAGATACATCCCGAATGGGGCATTGTACTCGATCATTGGTCTGATAAGTGAAGAGTACAGGGGAACAATGACCTCACTAGATCTGGATGTGAATCCCTTCATGATCAGGTGGGCAATGTAGAAGGTCTTTCTAACCACTTTAGCAATGTGAGTGTCAAAAGAAAGGCCACTGTCAACCTGGGTCCCCAGGTCCCTGATAACCTCTTCTGTGCTTAGTGGATTGCCACCTATATGGTAGCTTGGGGTTACCTTGTTTTTCCCGAAGGGTATGACTATACATTTTTGGCGTTTAACTTCAGGCCATGGCTCTGGCACCAGCTATCTGTTTCCGTGAGTCCCTTCTGAAGGATATCAGTGTCCGATGCACTTTCCACTATGGCCCAGTTTGTAGTCATCTGCAAACTTTGTCAGCCAAAGTCCTCCCATGTTGGCCTGTACTTGTGACAAGTAGATGCCAAACAGTAGGTGGCCAAGGACCGAGCCCTGTGGGACACCACTTGTGACCGGCTTGGAGTCTGACACAGCGCCAGCAACTCTAACCCTGTGGGTTCTGTTTAAGCCAGTTTGCAACCCATCTTGTGACATATGGGTTTACATTTAAGCTGGTAGTTTTTCTACAATACCCGAGTGGGGTATTGTGTCGAAAGCCTTTGCAAGGTCAAGGTAGGCTGTATGGACTGCCTTTCCCTCATCAATGGCCTTGGTGACTATTTCAAGAAGTCGACCAAGTTCAAAAGGCATGATCTTCCCTTGACAAAGCCAAACTGGGTCGGGTCCAATGTCTGCAAGTCCCCTATATCTTTGTTTATGAGCTCCATTATGATCCTCTCCATAGCTTTGCAGACTAGACTTGTTAAGCTTATGGGGCGGTAATTACCAGGGTCCGTGAGGCCACCTTTGTGGAGTGGGACCACAGTTGCCGTCGCCACTCCTTGGGCACGTATCCTGTGGTAAGGCTGAGATTAAACAGCTGCCTTATGTGCGGGTTTAATTCCTCATTTAGCTCGTGTAGCACACAGCCGGGGACACCATCCGGTCCCATTGATGCTGTGTTTTTAGCTTTAGAGAGAGCAGCTTTCACCTGCGCATTTGAGATGTCCGGGAGGCTACACTCGGCTGGGATAGTTATCTCTCCTTTAGGGGAGAGGGGTGAAGTTTGCACTGAACCTGTCTGCCAGTATGTTGGCAATGTCTGTGGGTTCAGTGATTTTGTATCATTTTGGACTAATTCTGAGCATATCTGTGAGTTTCCACCCAGGTTCCTAACATAGCTGAAAAGGCCTTATGATTGTCCTTTGAATCCATGGCAATTTTTCTCTCAAAATTGGCCTTAGTTGATTTTATGAGTGCTCGTATTTTTTACTAATAATGATCAGGGTGACTTCCCTTTTATGGATTTTGTTCTATCATGTAATAGCTTTCTCCTCTTATTGTAAAGTTTGTTAATGGCTGGGGTCCACCAGACTGGACGTTTGCCCTTTGTGGAAAGAGTCTTGGTTTTATTTGGGATTGCCTGATCCATGCAGTCCTGGAGGTGTTCATAGAAGGCATTTGTAAGGGCTTCCGCAGCTTGGGTTGTGGTTTCCTCTGACTCAGGGGCCTTGAAGGATACCACACCAGTCTTGAGTAGTGTGAAGTTTGCTTTAGAGAAGTTCTTCACTATGGTCTTTTTTGTTTGGGGTGGGGGCGGGATGTGGATTTCCAGTGGGATTAGTTTATGATCAGATCTCACCAATGAGGGATATACTTCGGTGTGGAGCATTTTGTCCCCATGTTTGTGACAATGAGATCTAGTATATTTTCTCCTCTCGTGGGAACAGTGACTAGCTGTTCCATGGCATTTGAATTTATGAACTCCAGGAACCGTTGGGCTAGAAAGTTAGGGCTTGAGTAATGTTCCCAGTCTATATTCGGGTAGTTGAAGTCACCCAATATGATGGTGTTTGGAGATACATTTATACCCTCCAGTGTCTTCAGGAAGGCTGTGTGGGGTTCCTGAGTTTGAGAGGGTGGCCTGTAGCATGCTACAATTTGTAGAGCAGTTTTGCCTATTGTTAGTTGCACCTGGATGGTTTCCGAAGCTTCATGCGTTGCCACCAACCTGGAGGTGTGAGTATCCTTTATGAATATGGATACACCCTCCTTTTGTGGAGTGGTCCGGGTTTTGGGGCGGAACGCATGATATGAGGTAAAACCTAATAGTGCCGGGTGCTCTCAGGAGCCTTGAACCAGGTTTCAGTTACAGCACAGACATCGATGTTCTCCATACTGAGAAGGGCCTCGAGTCGTGCATTTTGAGATTTAGACTTCTGGCATTGAGCAGCATTACCCTCAATTTCTTCCCATTTTTGTTTTCTAGGGTGGTAGGTTTAGAATTTGAGCCTTGCCTAAAAAGGCACTATGGGGTGGCAAGAGCCTTAGCCAATATCCGGAATCCCAGGGGTGACAGGTGCAAGCCGTCCCTTGAAGCAGCGTGGCTTGTCAAGCATGTCATCCCAGGCAGACAGACACTGGATCCCCTTTGAATGACACCAGACATTAAGCCAATTGTTAAAGCTGATCATCTTGTCTCTATATTGTGGCATCATTCTTGGTGAAGGAAGGATACTGCTCAGGGTTAGGGTCATACCTGCCTGGGCTACATAATCAGAGAGCTCCTCTATGTCTCTTTTCATGCAGTCCAGGGAGGTGCGTCTCAGGTCGTTCACACCAGCATGGACAATGACTGTGTCATATTTGTACTTGCTGTGGAGTGACCCGAGTGCTTGTGTTATGTGGCGGATTCTAGCCCGATAGGCAGCTTACTGTGACCCTCTCCTTGTTCAGCCTGGTGAGTGGGACGTCAGTGTGTCTGACTATGGAGTCACCTATGACAAGTATGTTTGGTGTTGTATTTGGCCTTAAGGGCTGTGACTGCTTTGCACACTGCTTTTGTGGTTTATGTGTTGCTTGTGGGGTGTCTTGAGGTAGCAGTTGTTTGGGTGTCTGCTTTGGAGGCCTCTGCTGTTTAGGTAAATTTTTACTCAGAGCCTCCGAGTATGTCTTTGTGTGTTTATGTGTTTGATTCAGTGGAGTGGTAGCATTATGTGAGGCTGGTTTTGTGGTGTGTGTAGTTGCCTTCTCCTCCTGTCTGGTCTTGCCAGTCCTGAGTTGAGAGAGCTCAGCCTCCAGTTTGGCTAAATAGCTGCATCTCACAAGTATTTGTGTTATGTGGGAGGAGGAGAGGGTTGTCTGTGTACATGAGGCAGTTATAACATTGCCTCAAGATTCCCAGATTCACCGGCTGGACCGGAGAGGAGATTGACAACTGACCTTTGGACATGCTAGAATAATATTGGGAAATCCTTAATTGAAAACAAGGGCCAGTGGGGAGTGAGGGTGTAGTGCTTTTAATTTTTAGTGCTGACTTATATAATTGCTTTAGTGAGCAAGTGCCAGGTAACTTGAGTGCAATGTGATACAAGTAACTAAATGCAAAACGACAAACAGTAACTTTCTTTCAAGTGAAACAAGGAAATAAGTACAGTAAGCAATGCAGATATCACTAGTGATCCACAGAAGCTGAGAAGTTGCGTATTAGGTGAATTAGCTTCCAGGGAAATAACAAGCAAACAAACAACAAGTATATAAACAAAGCTAGATTCAGTAGGCCTGGATCTAGTCTATGCTAGAGCAAACAAGGTGAACCAGTTTCAGTAAGATACAGTTCAAATATTCAGGCACTATAAACCTTTAACCAGAAAATTCCCAGCTCAGAAGGGCAGAGTCCAGCCTCTTCTCCCACAAGAGTGCAGTCCACGAACCTTCTTAATGTAAAATAACTGGCCTGAAGCCCAAGTGCCTAAACCAGAACTAATACACTTGGACACTGGGCTCTCAATCAGCAGTTCCCAACTTAGAAGGATGAAAGCTACCTGTCCTGCCACCACAGTGCTTGCCACAAACCTTCCTAATGTAAAACAACTGGTCTGAAGCCCAAGTGCTTAATCCAAAAGACTTGAATGATAGCTACACTTTAATCAAGTTACAACCAAGCAGTAATAAATACCATTGAATACTTTAGAGAATGTCTGGATTAGTGCTCAAGTTACACAAACAAAGCTAGATCCAGCAGGCCCGAATCCAGTCTATGCCACAGCAAACAAGGCCAACTTCAGTAAGAAACAGTTCAGATATGCATGCACTATAAGCCTTTAACCAGAAATTCCCAGCTCAGAAGGGCAGAGTCCAGCCTCTCCTCCCACAAGAGTGCAGACCACGAACCCTCTTAATGTAAAATAACTGGCTTGAAAGCCCAAGTGCTTAAACCAGAATTAATACACTTTTAGAATAACAGACACTGAGCCCTCAATCAGCAGTTCTCAACCTAGAAGGATGTAAGCTACCTGTTCTGCCACAACAGTGCAGACCACAAACCTCTCAGTGCAAAACAACTAACTGGTCTGAAGCCCAAGTGTTTAAACCAAAAGGCTTAGAATGAGTTACACCAAGCAGCAATAAATACAATTGAGTATTTTAAGATGATGCAAAAGTAAAAGAAGTAGGTAAAACACAAGTACAGTAAAAGCAGATGAAATTTTTTTTTTTTTTTTTTTTCTGAACAAGTGCTGAGATCAAAGAAACAGATTTGAGTGCTGAAACTAGAAAACTGGCTAGTTACAAGAAAAAAAAAAACAAGCTAGAAGGCTTCCCTCAAACACAGAAGGGCTTGGGGGCTCAGAAGCCTACAAATAGTCTGTACCACTTAACAAGAAAGGCAGGAAATAAGCTTAATTTTTTTTCTATTTCCCAGATGCTCTCTTTGTACACAGTAGGAGTGCCTGAAATCAGAATATGATCTCACTGCACTCAGTTGAGTGAGCAAATGAGATGGGCCCAGAGGCAGGCTGAGGGGCGGGCAGTTTCAATGCCACTAAGATTAACACCAAAACAAAAACAGGGCAGGTGGGTGGGAATAACTGAAGAGCAGAATAACCAGTTAAAATTCCTTCAACACTCCTTCATACACAGTTTAAATCAATTTAAATACTGTATTTTTAAAAGAAAAAGTGCATAAAAGGTACTTAAATTCTCTTATACGTCCAGTTGAATATAACCAAGTTCTTAGCTTGCCAAGCTGAAGTTTTAAAGCAGGAATTATTTCACATGCACCAGTTTAAATATGCAAGGACAGGAAATCACTGAATGTGGCTACCCCACACCTGTAATTACTAGCAAATAACAAAATTCAGCCAACACTAGCTTTTAGTTCAAGTTACTGAAGAGCAGAATAACCAGTTAAAAATTCCTTCAACACTCCTTCATACACAGTTTAAATCAATTTAAATACTGTATTTTTAAAAGAAAAGTGCATAAAAGGTACTTAAATTCTCTTATACGTCCAGTTGAATATAACCAAGTTCTTAGCTTGCCAAGCTGAAGTTTTAAAGCAGGAATTATTTCACATGCACCAGTTTAAATATGCAAGGACAGGAAATCACTGAATGTGGCTACCCCCACACCTGTAATTACTAGCAAATAACAAAATTCAGCCAACACTAGCTTTTAGTTCCAGTTACTGAAGAGCAGAATAACCAGTTAAAAATTCCTTCAACACTCCTTCATACACAGTTTAAATCAATTTAAATACTGTATTTTTTAAAAGAAAAGTGCATAAAAGGTACTTAAATTCTCTTATACGTCCAGTTGAATATAACCAAGTTCTTAGCTTGCCAAGCTGAAGTTTTAAAGCAGGAATTATTTCACATGCACCAGTTTAAATATGCAAGGACAGGAAATCACTGAATGTGGCTACCCACACCTGTAATTACTAGCAAATAACAAAATTCAGCCAACACTAGCTTTTAGTTCAAGTTACTGAAGAGCAGAATAACCAGTTAAAAATTCCTTCAACACTCCTTCATACACAGTTTAAATCAATTTAAATACTGTATTTTTAAAAGAAAAGTGCATAAAAAGGTACTTAAATTCTCTTATACGTCCAGTTGAATATAACCAAGTTCTTAGCTTGCCAAGCTGAAGTTTTAAAGCAGGAATTATTTCACATGCACCAGTTTAAATATGCAAGGACAGGAAATCACTGAATGTGGCTACCCCCACACCTGTAATTACTAGCAAATAACAAAATTCAGCCAACACTAGCTTTTAGTTCAAGTTACTGAAGAGCAGAATAACCAGTTAAAAATTCCTTCAACACTCCTTCATACACAGTTTAAATCAATTTAAATACTGTATTTTTTAAAAGAAAAAGTGCATAAAAAGGTACTTAAATTCTCTTATACGTCCAGTTGAATATAAGTGCAACTCCTGCTGAACTTTTGTACTGGTTTCCTATAGAAGACTGCAAAGTGCCTTCATATGTCAATTAATCAGATGTTTCCTACTCCACTGGTTTCTCCTTAATTAGGGAATCTGTTGCTCTATCTTGCTGTGATGTTATCAAAGTTAGATTTTCTACACTAAATCCTTCACTTTGTAGGTAATCCATAACCTCAGTTTGTATTTCTTTAACTTCTTTATTGCTAATCCTCTTCTACCTTTCCTTTGGTTTCTTATTTTTTGTACTGTAAAATCTTCCATATCCGAATGCCTTTTCCTGTATTTCTCTTCAGATATCTTTGGTGCTACACTTTTTGTATTGGTTGTGCTTTCTTCATTGCATAAATATTGGACCATATTAAATCTCTTTCTTTTTCCCATGTGCACATTTTTTTTCAAATGTCTCCTACTCTTCCTGTTTCTCTTTACCTGGGAAACTCTGTTCCATCATGCTGTGATCTAACCTGTGTTAGACTTTCTAAACTAAATCCTTTACTTTGCAGGTATTCCATAACTTCAGCTTTACTAATGTTCTGTTCTACGTTCCCTCTTTGTGATCTTATTTTTCATATTGTGAACTTTTCCATATCAGGATGCCTTTGCCTATATTTCTTTTCAAATATCTTTGGGGCTGCTTTTTTGTATTGGTTAATTTCTCTTTCTCCTTAGCGTAAATATTGCACCATATCAGATCACTCTTTCTTTTTTATACCTTTCAAAAATCTGTAGATTTTTTCTTTATATTTTCGCACTTTCTCAGTTGCTTCTTTTTCCAAATGGCCCGATGTTTGTTGGTCTATATGATGTTTTTCGTAAATTGTTGTATTAATGAACAAAGTTTTTGGTTGAAACTTCTGACAGTTTTTGTTGTGCATGTATTTTTCTTTCCTCTAATTTCTGTCTTAATCTTTTTGTACATCTTCTGTCTGGAAATCCTGGGCGTTTTGCATAGCAGTAACAGTACATAATTTTTCTTATCCTTAGTAGTCCACTCTGTAGTCTTTATGCCTCTTTTTTGACTTATTAATTTTTATGATTTTTGTGGACTACTACTTCCTTTTACAAGGGGGCCATCCTCCCCCCCGGGCCTGGCCTAGCCTCATTGTAGAAATGTTTCTGTGTCTTAAGGATTCTACACTGTCATTTTCCAGTCCTGGCACCAGTGCATCTGCCAGCATTGGACATTTTTCTATCCTGGGTCTTGTGCACCCAGCTAGCTTTTTTATTTTTTTTTAACCTACTTCTTTCCATGATGTATGCTATATGAAATACAATCTGTATATCAGTGTCGTCATGTGAGATTTTGTGGGGGAAAAACAGGGTCCACCTAGTGAAGGTAGTCATGCCTTACCTGATGATATTAAAGCCAAGCTTTTGGATGCTGTTCTGGATAATCATACTCTTTTTGGGACACCTGTGGCTGACCTCTTTAAGTCTCTGCAGGATAAGGGTAAGACCATGCAAGAACTTAAGCATATATCTGTCTCCCTTGTTCCTAAATTTCAGAGCAATTTTTCCTCTAAATTTGCATTTGTCTGTAGAGGCAGCTCATCACTCTTCCAAAGATAGGGAGGGATGTAAACGTATTCCTCCTGCCAAGTCTACTCAGACTCCTTTATCTCAGATCTTTTTTTTCAGGACAAATCTCTCTCTATCTGATATATTCCTTCCTCCCGTTCCCCCAGGTCCCCTTGTCCCTCCCAGATTAGCAGCAGATCACCTCAGATTCTTGGGTCCAAATTGGCAGCGGATTCTTGGGTTCTGGCAATCATTCGTCAGGAGTATTTTGTGGCATGGAAGTCCATTCCCTCCTTTTCAGACTTTCCACTGCCTCCTCTGGACCAGTCTTCACATTTCCCAGATTTTTTTTTTTTGTTTGTTTTTACAGTTCTTTTTGGACGAAGGCACCATTCAAACTGTTCCATCCTCCCAAGTGGGAAGAGGTTTTTACTCCAAGATATTTTTGGTTCCCCAGAAGCAGAGGATTTGGAGACCAGTCTTAGACCTTTCTCTTCTCAACACTTTCCTCAAAGTCCCTTCTTTCATGAAGCCGTCCCTTCAAACTTTATTTCCTGTCATTCTTCCTGAGGCCTGAAGGATGCCTAGCTTCATATCCCCATTCTCTGTTCAAGAAATGTTTGTTTCTCTGTTTCTTCCTCTCATTTTCAGTTTTCTGCTTTGCCCTTTGGCCTTTCTATTGTCCCAAGCAAACGCATCACTCTTGTCATTGCTTTTGCAGGCTTCAAGGGATACAGATATTCCCTTATCTGGATGACCTGCTTATTCAGGCTCTTTCTTCCAGCAGTCTCCTAAAAGATCTTCACTTTACCATTCTTCTTTTACAAAGTCTGTGGT
Organism: Protopterus annectens; assembly: GCF_019279795.1. Lineage (NCBI taxonomy): Eukaryota > Metazoa > Chordata > Ceratodontiformes > Protopteridae > Protopterus > Protopterus annectens. The sequence goes on from NC_056743.1 coordinate 1,206,763,602, forward strand.
TCAGTGTCAGTCTCAAAAAGTCAGTCTTCACACCCTCATAAGATCATATTTTTCTTTGTTGCAGGATTCAGTTCATTCCCATGCTGGCTTTTCTTCCTCTTTCTGCCAAGGTTCTGTCTTTAACAACCTTCTTCCAGTGTCATCTTCCTCTGTTCTATATCACGGCTAGGGAATTTGTCAGAGTTCTGGGCTGCACCATCCCCATGATTCTTCTTGACAGACTCCATATGAGGAAGCTACATTGGTACCTCAAATCGCTGTGGTTTCAACATTGCTACCACCTGGAGTTCCCCATTACTCTACTCTCTTGTCTCAAACTCAAGCTCCAGTGGTGGATTCAGCAAATTTATCTCAATTCAGGGCAGCCCTTTCAGGCTACTGTTTCTTCTCAAGAACTGTTCACAGATGTCTCAGTCCTGGGCTGGAGTGCCTCTTGTGGCTCTCTGAAGGTTCAGGGTTCCTGGACTTCTCACCAGAAGTCAGACCATATCAACATAAAAGAGACGAGGGCCTTGCTTCTGGCTGTACAGGCTTTTCACCCCCATTTTCTTCCTGACCCCCTGAAAATCTTAACTTACAATAACACTGTGATGTGGTACATCAACAAACAGAGGTCATGAAGTCTCATAATCTTTGCAAACTAGATCTTTAGGCCTGGGATCTAGCTATCAGTTATCAGGTGGTTCTTCAGGCAGTTTAATTCCTTTAGTGCACAACCCAATGTCAGACTCTGTGAGAAGGTTCACCCTGCAGGCTCACAAATGGATGCTTCACTGAGATGTGTTTCTGGACATAGTCCATCAGTGTAGTATTCCTTGGGTAACTCTCTTTGTCTTCCCTTTGAACAGACAACTCCCACTGTTCTGTTCGAGAGTACCAAGTCCTCTAGTTTGGCAAAGTGGAAGCACTGTCTTTTCCTTGAAAGGGAATGTTTCTGTATGCCTTTTCTCCCATTCCTCTTCTACCAAGTGTTCTGCACAAGATCAAGAAGTATTCTCTCAAAATCTTGTTAAGGACTGCCTTTTGGCCCAAACAGCACTGAGTTCCCCCTTCCTTTTCATCTGGTCAGGGGCAGTCACCACAAATGACCTCACCGGGAGGATCTTCTCACACAAGATGAGGGATCTTGTGTCCAGCCTCACCTGTCCACTCTTCAGATAATAGGGTTTTAATCCCCCTTCAAGCATCTCTTTTCTGAGGCCGTGCTTTGGGTTCTGCAGGATGCCAGGAAACCCACTACCAGAAAATCATATGTCTACATTTAAAAGATTTTCTATTTGGTGCCTCTCTCGCCATCAAGATCCCTTTGCAGTGGAGGTGTCTCTGATTCTCTCTTACTTATGTGATCTGCTGCATGCTGAGTTAGCATATTCAGTTAAAGTTCAACTGTCCGCGATCTCTGCTTATCTGCCTCTGAATCCTCCTTTGGCCCATCAGTTTGAGGTCAATCAATTTCCTAAAGGCATTCTTCATATCCGCCCCCAAAACTTATTCCACCTTCTTGGGACCTCAGTTTTGTACTTGAAATTTTGACTGTGGCTCCTTTAGAACCTGCTAGTTCAACTTCTTGCAACACTGTACTTTGAAGACTGTTCTGTTTTGGGCTGTTACTTCTGCCAAGAGTGTTTGCACTTCAGGCTCTTATGGCTATTCCTCCTTTTTTAATTTTTCTCAGAGACATTGTGTTTCTTTATACTGATTCTTCTTTTATGCTCAAGGTAGTTAATGAGTTGTTATTTAATCAGTCTATTCAACTTCCTTTTTTTCCTTTTCTGCAGACTGCCACTGAGAAGGTTCTTCACATCTTGGACCTGCATAGACAGCTCAGGTATTATTTAGATAAAACAAAGGTTATTCGCAAGTCTGAGCAACTTTGTTTCCTTTCATCCAAGGACTTTGGGTTTGACTGTTTCCAAGCAAATCATCTCCTCCTAGATTTTAAGACCAGTTCCTTCTGTTATTCTTTTCATGCCAAATGTCTTTCTTCCTCTGCAAAGAAACATTCTACTGGAGTGGTTGCCTCTTCTGGTGTTTTTATCAAGGGTTTGGACACTAATTCCAAGCTGCTACTTGGTCCTTTGTTCATACTTTCACTAAGCTTTATAAATTGGATGCTATTTCCATGGCCAGGGCAAGTTTAGCCAGGGCTATTCTGCATGAGTTTGTATAGAGGGGCTTTCTGTTCCTCCCTCCTCCCAGCCTCCTTCTTAGCTCTTGTACTCTCCCTTCATTGAAGATTACTGCAACAGTGATACGGAAGTACATAGTACATATGTGTAAAATATTACCTTAATAGTAGAGGTCCTCCTTTTTACTGTTGCAGTATTTGGTCTCCCCCCCTTTTTTTTTTAATCTCTTGCCCCCGTGTTTTGTTGTCTTTCTAGCCAAGGGGCGCTTGCTTTTTTTTTTTATAGGTTCATAGGTTGGTACTGGGCTATCTGCCCGAAGGCATATATTAGCCCAACCATGTTGTGCGGTATTCACCGCCCCTTTAGTAGTTCCCTAGACCCTTGTACTAGCAGCTAGTACCCTTGGCCCCTATCTAGTAGTGCTGTTGGTGTGATCCCCAGTGTGAACTTTCTGTTTTCCTTCTGTACTTGTTTCTTCTGGATGTGTATGTTCTCTTTTTTCCTTGGGGGTGTTCTTTTCAGGGCATTTCAGTTGTAGGTAATTACATCTAGGGGGTTTAGGTTTAGCATAATGTTAAGGTGCTTTCCTTGCAAACGCAAGGTGCAGGGTTTGATTCCCAAATGGGATAATTGGCTATGCTTAAAATGGCTCACAAGGGCAGTTAGCCTAGTAGTAATCTATGAATCTATGAATGTCATCTTTATGCCCTATGCCCAACGCAAAGAAAATATGTGTGATGTATAGTGCCTGTAAGATCTAAAGGCTTTGGTGTACTGGACAGGCATTTGACTGTCCTTGGCAGGAAGTTCCTTCAGTGAAGAATACTGCAATAGTGAAGAGAAGGAACTCTACAGTTATGGTAAGGTTTTACACAACAGTACTTTCAGGTGGTCAAGTGATGTTTGGTCAAGTACCACTTCATAAATCCCATTTTGTAGCATCCCAGTTTATAGTACATGGGGAACAGTAGGTCTTTTGTTGTGCATCATGCCTCTTGTAGTACAAGTGTTAGGCCCAATAAAGTGATTCAACAGGTTTTGATGAGATAGCTCAGTTTCAGCAAGATGTTCTTTTTTCTCTCTGCTGCAGTAACCAAGGGTTGTGTCCTTCCAAAGATGTAGCAACCAGCCTACTTCCAAAAGCTTTCAGCCCTTCCCAGACTGACAGTCTGCCTGCTTATAGGCTGAACCCATTTTGGAGGGATCTATATAAAGAGCCAGACTGACTACAGATTTTCAGAACTCTTTTGACACCTCAAGGACTAACAGCTGAAAGGTTTCACTGGAAACAGCAATTGTCTACGGACTTCAGTTCTGGCAGCCAAGTATCCATAGGGGAACCCTTCCATACATAAAATATTTTTAAATATCTTTCCTGTATTTTCTATTATGTGAAGAATGATGGCATTTTTATTAATATCAGAAGTTTCTTGTCAGGAACTGCTGCTTTTATGAGAAAATAAATGTACTGCTTTTGAGACTTTTAAACCGAACTGTAAGGATTCCAAGCTTGGTAATTGTTTTATGAACTTAAAACACTATGAGTGTTTTGGTGGTTGGATACACTTCATGTGTACTTATCCATCATTATTTTACTTCTTAAGACATTTTTAAAAGTGTTATATTTAAGCAGTGTGAAGTTTATTTCAGGACTAAAATGTGTTTTATGTTTGAAGCTTGAGTACATTCTGGGGCATCTTTTCTTCAAGCGCACTTTCTCTGAAAGGGACCTGTTCAGACAGGATTTCAATGTACTGGTTGTGCTTTTACTTTTGAATTTAGAAAGGAGATCTTATTTGAACCAGGTTGTGACTAATTTGTCACAAGTGTCTACACATGCCTTAAAAATCTCCATTATTGTTGTTATACTGTATTTAGGGTTTCTGCCACAGTTTGGAAAAGGTTTCTATGTACGTAACCAAAAGTTTTCGGAAGACTTGGTCAGAAATCCTGAACTCTTTTCTAGACAGAGTGGTTTTACTTTGACCTTTTTCTATACAGGAGCTCAAAGAGGTGAGAGAGGTAAACTAATGCAGAAAATTTCTAGGAATTTTCAAGCCCCTAACTTTTTTTCCCAAATCATTGGCTCCTTTTAAAAGAGAAAAGTATGCTACTTTGTGAACAGTTGTCTGACTACTTACCTTCTAACTGACTCTTCCCAGCAGTGCTTACTGGCAATCAGATGAGTATTCATAGGTTTCTGACTTAGACAGGATAGTATCACCTGATGGGTCCATAGCCCAAGACTCTGATTCTTTTAGACAGTGAGTATGAATTTGAACATTTAGAGAGACTTTTTCTGTGACTATTTTCAGACTGCAGGATATATTTGCTTGGGAACAGGTGAATGTTCCCCGATTTGCGAAGATATTGTAATTTATTAGAGGAAGAAGCCCTGCATACTGCACCCATTTGTTATTTTTGCCACACTTGAAGGATGCTTTTAATCCTGCCTGCAACACCCCTTTTTCAATTACAAGTATCTTTCAATTATCTGTACCTAGAAATACAGATGCATTGTATAAGGTTTTTATAGCTAATGAATTTCTTTTTTTATAATCTCAAGCAAACGATGCCTTCTGTTAATAGACAAGGCAACTAAGAAGAGATGGCAGGAAGAGATTAATGAAAATTCCAAAAAAGGTCAGCTGCTGTCTTCCAAATGACTCTGGCAGAGTCCAGGCCCCGCTCCCCATCCTCCAATCCCAGGATTTCCTCCACTTTCTGAAAAACTAAATCTGAATGCTCCATTTTGACCATTGATTTTTTCAAACAAATGCATTTTGCAGGTAATTCAGGAAGGTAACAGGTTGCAGTGGATAGAAAAGCCCCCTCCTTTCAAAGGAATCCCTCCTCATCCACAGAGTCATACAGGTCAGTTTCCTCCAGTTAGAGACAGGAGTCATATAGCCTGTTCCTGTAGATCAAATAGCAATGGACATTTGTTCCAGAATGTTTCTGGCCCCAACAAAGGAGCACTCTAGGAGACCAGTTTTGGATCTTACTTCTCTCTGTGTTTACATGATTAACAAAGTTCAAGATGTTGATTCTTCAAATAGTATTAGCTCTACTCCTAAATCTTTATGATAAATTTAAATCTCAAAAATGCTTACTGTGACATTCCAATTCAGGTACCAAGAAACTTCAAGAGGTTTCTAAGATTGTGTGTTGTGTTGTATTACCCTTTGGGCCTTCCACTGCACCAGGAGTGTTTACAAAGTGTCTAGCCCCAGTAGTGGCCAACTGCAGATTCCAGGGCATCCACATTCTTCATTATTTGAGCAGTCACTTTCCACTTATTAGTAGTCCTAACAATGTATGCATCTTCGTAGAACAACTGGGATACCAGGTACAGATAAATATCAAAAAATCCTCCTTTACTCCGTCATGCAGTATTGTGTTTCTAGGTTGCCTAATAGGCACTGTCCCAAAAGGCTTTCCTTCCCTGGGAGGAGATGGAATTGTTTTTGGAAATTTTTTCTAGATTTCTTGCTTCAGTCTCAAGCTACAGCCGGAGTATTCCACAGGATATTAGGCAGGGTGGCTTCTGTGATTCTCATGATGACAGGTTATACATGAGAAAGATTCACTGGAACCACAAAATCATGGAACCACCATTCTCATCCTCTGCGGTTTTGGATTCCAATCCCACGCTTTATCAACTCAGAACTGCATTGGCAGAGGGATTAGATGGCCCATAATTTCCCTTTTCCTCCACCTACACTAACACAATCTGTACTGACTGATACTTTGGATTTTGCTTGAGGAGCAGTTTCAGTGGGGATAAAAATGCAAGGACCGTGGAACAATTCAGAAAAATCAAAGCACAGTAGTGTAAAAGAAATTTTGACAGTGATTCATGCCGTAAAGTCTCAACATTATCTCTGGAACCAATGTCCCTTACAGATTATGATACACAACGCCACAGTAGTGTGGTACATAAACATGGAGCATCAGGTCATATTCCCTGTGCGAGCAGGCATTGATAGCTTGGGAGTTAGCTCTACAGCACTCCTTAACTCTTCAAGTTTCTTATATACCATCATAGCAGAACACAGTGGCAGACAAGCTAAGCAGATCCTGGCAGACCCTCATGAGTGGAAAGTCAGTGTCTAGGAATTGAATTCCAGGAGTTGATCCAGATTTAGGAAACATCTCAGATAGAGCTGTTAATCTCCTTTCAAAATAGACAACTAAACACATTCTGTTCCAGAACCGCCTACAAGCAGGCCTGGAAAATAAATGCTTTTTTATTACCTTGGTCAGGAGTGTTCCGTTATGTATTCTACCCTTTCCAATGATTTTCAGGGTAATAATGAAGATTCAGAAAGACCCTCCAAAAATCATTGTGGCAACTCCCTTCTGACCCAGGTAAAATTGGTTCTTCCTTCTTATAGAATTGTCCAGTAGCAAGTACAGTAGCTTCCTCAGAATCTGCTCACACAGAACAAGGGGAGTTTGATACACACTGACATCAGACAACTGTAGCTGACTGCCTGGAAGATTAAATTTTGATACACTTTGCACACCTTTTTTCATGAGAATATGCAGCAAGTACCTGATGTAGCAAGAAAGTCATATATTGACAAATGGCAGAGATTTTCTTGTTGGTGCCTAGCCAATATCCAGGATCCTGTCAAGGATTTTGTACTACTGTTGCTCAAATATTTGTGAGAATTATACCTCTTAAAGGCACATCTTTTAGGCATTTCTGCGTGTCTTCCATGGGATCCCCCTGTTTCTTCTTTGTTTATTGTTATAGTTTCTGAAAAGTGGTTTACACCTGAGACCTTGTGGAGAGGTTCCTCCTCCTTGCGATCTCAACTTTGTCACACTTTGAACCTGCTTGTCAGGCTGATTTAAGGTTCATTTCCTGGAAAACTGCTCATCTTATTGTTCTGACATCTGCAAGAAGAGATTCAGTTGCAAGCTGTCATGGTGGGAAAACCCTTATCTGTTTTTTTCGTAGAGAAAATGTCACTCTGTGTGCAAAATCTTTTATGTCCAAGGTTGTATGAGTTCATTTTGAATCACGCTCCCTGTTTTCTCTCCAAAACTAAACAAGGAAGAAAAGATTGTATGGACTGTAGATGTGCATAAGCAACTCCAGCACCACCTTGACACTACAACTCCAGCACCACCTTGACACTACAACTCCAGCACCACCTTGACACTGCAACTCCACCACTACCTTGACACTGCAACTCCACCACTACCTTGACACTGCAACTCCATCACTACCTTGACACTGCAACTCCACCACTACCTTGACATTACAACTCCACCACTGTCTTGACACTACAACTCACTGTCTTGACACTACAACTCTAGCACTATCTTGACAGTATTAAGTCATTCAGGAAAGTTAACCAGCTCTTTGTTTCCAATTCCAGAACTAGGAAAGGTCATCCCGTGTCTAAACAGACTGTTTCTAGGTGATTGTCCTCTGCAGTTGTTTTTTATTCCCACCATGAAAATCTATTCCAGGAAGTATTAAGGCACATTCTACTAGAGCCTTAGCTTCTACGAAGACATACTAGAAAGGGGTGGACTTGAAGTGTTATAGATGCAACAGCTTGGTCCTCCATCCATACATTTACAAAGTACTGTAAGCTGGATTCATTTTCGAGGTCTAGAGCTAGTTTTGCTAGGACCATTCTCTTGGGTCCTTATCCCTTCCTTCTCCCAGTTAGATAAGCTATGGTAGTCTATCCATAGGCTACTGCAGCAAAAAGAATGATGAATATAGCACAGTTGCATAAGTTGCACTTACCAATAACAATATATGTTCAAATGCTTCACTGCTGCAGTAGCTGCCACCACCCACCAGCCCCCACCTACATTTTTTCTTGTGGGATGTATGTATGTGTATAGCAAAATATCAGTTTATGGTTGTTCAGGATGAGTTCCAGTTTTTTCTTTAGGGGGTAAAAAATCCTGAAGATTTGTAGTAACTCTGTTTATATAGCTCCCTCTAGAATGGTTTCAGCCTGTAAGCAGCCAGAGGACAGTAAGGGAGAGGATGAATGCTTTTGGAAGCTTGCCAGTTGCTGTATCATTGGCAGGATACAACCCATCAATTACTGCAACTTTGAATAATTTGAACATCTGCTCTTACTGGTAAGTACAGCTTACACAACTGTACTTTGTGTTCCAGTTACTTGCTTTCTTTTAAAAGGAGAGTGTCAAAGTTTCAGCCTACAGAAAACATTTTTTTATTTCAGCAATCCATAGCGTGTCCCCTAAAATACCACATACCTCTTATCTTATCACTTTTTTATAATATTTTTGTTGCATTTTAACAGTTTAGCTCTACAGACTGGCCAGTTCTCACTTTGTTCCATAAAGTCCTACCCACCAAGTTAACATTATCTCATTTCTCCACACCTCACTTCCTCATTATTTTAAATAAACTCCTTTGACCTTTCCATGGGATGTTTTGGTTTCCCTGGGAAAGCAACACGTGTTCTTTATTGTTTCGAGCAATCTGTAAAATCATTCCTACTGTATTCAGTACTTGTCTTGCACAGTAAGGAATAATTATTTTTCAGATGTAAATTAATCTGATATTGTTAATCCTCGTTCATTCCTTACGCATGGGTATCGGTTCCAACCTCGGGACCGAGCCAGCCATTTTCCAAGCTCGTATCAGCTTCAAACACTCGAGCTAAACTCTTACCCATAATTCCCCTCTCCCAGTTACCTCAGATTTAGTTTGCCGCGTTGCCATTCGGTCGTGTCAAGCTGCTTCTCTTGAGCTAAGTACAGTTGTGTGTTGTTTAATAACCATTTATTTTACTTTTCTATCAGGAAAGTTTCTATTTCATTGTCTCTTACCCTATCGCATCTAGTGATCATACTTTCTTCAGGTTTTTCTTCTACCTTCTCTATCTTTGTACCGCAAGGTAAAGTCCCCTTACTATTGTTTGTAATACTTACCTTTTTTCTCATACCTTAGGGTATTCCTTTGTACCATTGCTGGTACCCTTTTCTGTTTTCTATTTTAGCTATTATGGCAGATAAGAAAGGTAGTCCGGGGTTTAAATGGTGTTCTGATTGTGAACACAAACTTCCTACTTCTGATGCACACTCTGTGCATTTATTGTTTGGGGGCATCCCACTTGTCTGTTGATCCGCCCTGTAATATTTGTGAGAATTTTTCAAATAGAACCTTGTTGGAAAGGAAAAACAAGCTGTTACTGAAGGGACTTCTTAAATCTCCCTTTTCAGAGGCTATTTCTGGGTCGGAGGCCTCAACCCCTCCTACAACCCATAAGAAAATCTTGGATGTTCCTACCAAGGCTAAATCTTTGCCTTCGTCCCCAGCTGGGAACTCCCGCCAACCAAAACCTAAAAAGGCTAAAGTTTCAGACTGGTGAGATGGGCACCGAATTTGCCTCTTCTGTGGACAGGCCTGTTTCTCCCTCAGTCTCCATGACGTCCACTAGAAACCTTTCCGAACATGATGTATTGTGTCTTGTGGATCAGGTACTCTTGGCCAGAGGTATCCCACCCCCCAGGAACTATCCTTCCTAGGGAGGTGATCACCCGTCTCCAAAGACCCCTTCTTATTCTCCTCCTTCATTGCCTTTGAAGTCTATGGATATAGCACAGTCTTCCCCTTCTACGGTCCCCTTTATGGATCTCACTAAGGAACTGCAGTTTCCTTTGTGGCAGGAAATTTTTGCCACGGCCCAGGATGTCAGTTGTGACAGGCATAGTTTGCTGCTCCACAGCCATTCAGGTACTCCGGGTGGGCAGGTTGAGCCACTTAGGGGAGGGGTGACCCCTGTCCTAGACATTCACTCCTCTTCAAGTGGACCAGCCTTCCAACTGATGGAGAAGGCTTTCGCTGCTGCTGGTGATAGTGGACTGTCTATCCCTCCGCCCTCCTCTGGTACACTGGTTTCACAAGTCGCACCGAGCAGGCACTGGGTGCAAGGGCCTCAGGACATATTCCCACAGGAAACCCCTTTTCCACTGTCTTCCCCAGCTTCTCCTGCTGAGGAAGTTCACTGGAAAAGTTCGTGTAAGAGGAAGCACATGGACTCCACAGAGGAGTCCCTCACTGAAGAGACAGATTTTGATGAGGGGGAAGGATCCCCTCAGTCACCGTCTGAGGTATCCTTTGGGGATATCCTCGAAATCTTAAAACAGAGAGGTGACTGGCAGCCCTCTAATCCGACCTCTGAGGAGTCTGTGTTCCTGCAGGCTTTTCGCGCCTGGCCCCCTACCTCCTGGGTTACTCCACCTGCTGATGAACTTGTCCGGTTTATCGTGCAGCATGCTTGGAAGGCTCCTAACACCATCGAAACTATTCCCCGGAGGCCAGATAAGATTTTGTCCCGTCCTTCTATGGATCCCCATTGGTCAAAAGGTCTTCCTGTGGATGCTTTGGTGATGGCGGCCGCAACAAAAAAGGATCTGGCAGAAGAAGAAAGCCAGACTGTCCATCGACATGACAAAGAGTCACGGGCCCTGGACAGGATAGGGAAGTGCACCTTTGCATCAGTACCTTTACTATCAGGTCCCTGAATTATATGCCACAGTTTACCAGGCTTCAAAGGGATCTGATTTCTGAGCTCTCTGAAACCTTGGCTGGTGCCGTGTCTGATGAGGTCCGTGACAAAGTGGCCTCTCAGCTGGCTACCATTGAGTCAATATCTAACTCCTCTATGCGACTGATATCTCATGCATCAGAAGGAGCAGCTAAAGCAGCGGGTTCAGCTGCGGTCTTAGGACGACACGCATGGATGCGCTTGTGCATTTTCGTGAAACCTTTGAAGGTTTCCTTTCTTAATGCTCCCATTGAGCCCTCCTCGTTGTTTGGACCCAAAGTTAAAAGCACACTGGCCAGATGTGAACCAGACGGTAAGACCCTTTCTGCCGTAGGTGTCCATTATTCTTCCCCTCAACGTGCTTTCTCCCAAAACCAAAAGAGTGGAAAGATATGGTTCAAGAAATCTCAGAGTCCTTTTCCGTGACACACAGGCCGAGTTCTCCCCTAGAGGCAGAGGGGGAAACTCTCAGGGGAAGACACTCCTTTTGGGGCAGAGGGGGTCCGCGCAACCAGGGTTCCAGGGATTCTTTCCCTGGCTAATCCTACCAGTGCTCCTGAGGAGCGGCCCAACTCCTTTCCTCTGTAGGTGGTTGGGGAATGTTTCTCCTTGTACCCTTCTGCCTGGCTAACCATCACCACCAATTCTTGGGTACAAAGGATTATAACCAGAGGTTATCACATCCCCTTCGATCTTTGTCCTGTCTCTTCAAAAAACCTTCCTGACGTTCCACCCAGTCAAAGGGAAGAAGCAGCATTAGAGATAGAAAAGCTGCTAAGAAAGAGATTCATCCAAATAGTCCCTCCAGACCAGATAGGATCCGTTTTGGATCTCAGTGTATTGAAGAATTTTGTGAGAGTACAAAAATTCCAGATGGTCACAATACAGTCTATCCTCCCGCTTTTGGAAAAAGATGATTGGATGTGCTCCATAGATCTTCAAGATGTGTACTACCACATAAAAGTGGACAGGCCATCAAGAAGATTTCTGCACTTCCATGTGGGAGCCAGTCACTACCAGTTCAGAGTACTGCACTTCGGACTCTCTACAGTCCCCAGAGTGTTCACAAAGTGCATGTCAGTTGCCACAGCTCACTTGCGACTTCAAGGATTCCAGGTGTTTCCATACCTAGACGACTGGCTCATTTCCGCCCCCACCAGACATCTATTGGAAGAAGCCCTGGCATACTCTCTCCTCACTGCACAAAGGCTAGGCATAACCATAAAACTGGCAAAAGTCCAATCTCAACCCATCTCAGTCAACAGAATTCATAGTGTTATCTTGGACACAAAGAACTGCAGAGCTGCCATTCCAGAGCACAGAATTTTAAGGATAAAGCAACAACTGATTCCAATCCTTTCAAGGGAGAAATCCAAGGCTCACTCGGTTCTTCAGCTCTTGGGTTCCATGGCAGCCTCCATCACCATTGTCCCTCTGGCTAGGTTTCACATGAGGCTTCTACAATGGCTACTGCTCACCCAATGGTATCCCAGTGACCACGGACGCCAAACTGATGGGGGGGGGCTATATCAGGGACAGACAGTCCAAGGCACTTGGTCTGAACTGGAGGCCCATCTGCATATAAATGTTCTAGAGCTGAGGGCGGTGCTTCTGGCATTGCAAGCATTCCATCCTCTGCTGCCATCTGGGACAATTGCAATTAAATCAGACAACATGGCGGTGGTCTGGTACATCAACAAACAAGGCGGAACCAAATCTTACCCCTTTGTCGAGAAGCCAAGAGGATATGGCAATGGGCGATGGCTACCAACCATTTTCTTCTAGCAACGCACATTCCCGGGAGTTCCAGTGTGATAGCAGACAGACTCAGCAGGTGCATTCTTCAACCTCAGGAGTGGTCCCTGAATCCCTTGATAGCGACAGAGATCTTCCACCGCTAGGGCCATCCTTGCTGTGACCTCTTTGCATCCCCAACCAACTACAAATGCAGCAACTACTTCACCCTTATTCCCCCTCCGGGACAGTCACCCAGTGACGCTCTAGTCCACGATTGGCCCTTGGGTCTTCTTTACGCATTCCCACCCTATCCCCTCATTCCCCAGTTTCTGAAGAAAGCCCGTCGGTTGAAGAGCAAGGTGTTCCTCATAGCTCCTTATTGGCCTTGACAGATTTGGTTCCCCTTCCTTTGGCCTCACCTACTAGATCGACCATGGATTCTCCATCCAACCCCGAAGTTGATCTCACATCCACAGAACCTGATTCATCCCAACTTGAACAGCCTGAAGCTCACAGCTTGGCTGCTCCAATTCCCTTGATTGCCAGGCAGAATGATCTTTCTTTACCAGTACGTGACATTCTCTATGCATCTCATAAGTCTTCCACTAGAATTACTTATCTGAGCAAGTGGAAAAGATTTACCTGTTGGCTGAAAGATAAACAAGTAGATCCTTTCTCATTATCAGTGTCGATAATACTAGACTATCTGGATGACCTTTTCCAATCGGGTCTATCGGCCTCTACCATTAGAGTTCATTTGGCTGCAATTTCTAATTTTCATGAAGGTGTCCAAGATTCCTCTCTTATGTCCCACAAATTGTGCAAGACCTTCATAAAAGGTGTGAATCATCTGAAGCCACCTTTTAGAGAACCTATTCAACCATGGGATTTATCATTAGTTCTACAAGCTCTGACAATGCCACCTTTCGAACCAGCCTCTTCTTGTGACCTCAAGCATTTGTCATGGAAAACCTTGTTTTTGGTCGCCATTACTTCTGCCAGATGTATTTCTGAGCTTCAAGCTTTATGTGTCAAGAGTCCATACTTGATTTTTCATAGAGGTAGAGTGTCTCTGAGAACTAATCCATCATTTCTGTCAAAAGTGATCTCTGAAATCTCCATTAATCAAACCACTGAATTGCCAATTTTCTTTCCCAATCATTCAAAAAGAGGAGAGTTTTGCCTCCTGCATACCCATTTGGCATAACCATTTTTACTTAAACAGGACTAGGTCCTTTCGTAAATCTGACCAGTTATTTTTGGCCTTTTCTGGACCTAGATTAGGATCTGCTGTTGCTAAGGTCACATTAGCTAGATGGTTGAAGGACTGTGTGACCTTCATTTATACACAACGTAATATTTCATTGCCTACTACCATGAAAGCTCATTCAACAAGGTTGGTGGCAACTTCTGCTGCCTTCCATGCCAGAGCTTCTTTACATGACATCTGTGCAGCTGCAACTTGGGCTACGCCTCATACCTTCATCAATCATTACAAATTGGATTTGGCCTCCAGGGGAAGAGCATCTTTCGGTTCTATGGTGCTCAGGAATGTCCTTCCATGAGATCCTCCCAGGAATAGAGGTAGCTAGGGACTCTGTCCCATGTGTAAGGAATGAACAAGGATTAACAATATCAGATAAGGAAGTTATGGCTTACCATAATGTTCAGTCTGTATTGTTGATCCTCATTCAGTCATTACGACCCTCCCTCCTTCCCCCTCTCGTGGTTTCTAGTGGATCTCACCATCCGGTTCTCTAAGGTTATTTGACCAGAGGTAGCCTCTACCTTCTTTGACTTGCAAACTCAATCTGAGGTAACAGGGAGAGGGGGGTTGTGGGTAAGAGTTTAGCTCGAGAGTTTGAAGTTGACGCGAGCTTGGAAAATGGCCGGCTCGGTTCTGAGATTGGAACCGATACCCATGCGTAATGACTGAACGTTATGGTAAGACATAACTTCTTTATTTTTATCAGCACATTTCATTATAGAAAGGGCATTGTTTGCATCAGGTCTGAACTCTGTTGCTTTTTTTTACATAAATTTCATTGGAAATTGCAGTTGCCAGTAGCCATTGTAATTTAATGTTGTTATTAGTCCTGTCTGCATTGTACATGATAGGCAAACAGGAACTAGCATTTCTTTTAAGTTGTGGTATTAAAAAAAAAAAAAGAACCCTCTCTTCTCTGATACTAAATTTATTTATTTGACATTTGTTACCCTGGTTAGTCCGACTGGGCCAAGGTCATTTTTCAGTGGAGGCTTGAGGAGAAAAGCTCCAAAATCGTACATACATGTTACAAAAGTAATGAAATGACAGAGTATGACGAAAACATTTAGAGTACATTAAATATGAAAACTTAGAGAAAAGAAAAAAGCATGCTTAGAACATGTATGTTGACTTTAAAACAAGCTGGAGTTCAAAAAAGTAACATATACAGTATCACGCATAAAAAATGGAGGGCAATTAAGTTCTAAATGTACACTATATACAGGAGATAATTCTAAGGGACAAAGCACTATCTGACTCAGCAGAACTGTAAACTATGAGAAGAGCTGACAAATTAGTAGATTTGTCAGAGAGAGAACAGAAATGGTTGCTGCAGGAGCATTAGGTGAGTTGCATGTAATATAATCAAAAGTTGCAATTGCATTTCATAGTCCATTTAAAGCGAAGTTAAAAGAAAGTGCCAGTTCGTATCTGCCAATCACACTGTATTGCAATTGCAACTTTGAATTATATTACATGCATTGTGATCGGCAACTGGCAACTGCAGTTTCCTTTAAAAGTTAAAGAAGCTGAAAGTAGCAATCACAGAGCAGCTGAAAGAACTGATGCTACCCAAGGTCCCTGACTTTGGCTTATATTTTAATGTTTTCCTTGTAAAACTTGCAGTATTTAGCAAAAAGGTGAGGAATGCAGTAACTAAGTATGCCAGACAACTGAGTTTCAAATTTCATGTATTTCAGATACTTCAGAAAGTATGTGCTAATGCAGAACCTGTTTTTCTATCACCCTTCTAAGTACAGAAAAGCAGTATTACAATGTCCTTGCCTTTGAATATGCCCACTCCCATTTTTATTTACTTGTCCCTCATTCCTGAGAATAAGGAGTTGAGAAGTATATTTCTTGATATGCTGACTGTGTGTGTGTGTGTGTGTGTGTGTGTGTGTAAGACTCGTATGTCAAATGGTCAGTAGGAAGATCTATTGGTCTGTCTCCCTCTCTCTCTCTCTCTTCTCTCTCTCTCTCTATATATATATATATATATATATATATATATATATATATATCAAAACTCAAATACCCCTATTACTAAACTTTTTTAACAAATTGTTCTTATCTTATGCATTTTGTTTTTATTTATTTCTTGAAATAAAATCATGACATCCATTCACTTTGTGTGTGGTCCATCCACTGCCCAGAACAGAGGATCAACTAAATGACAGGTAATTAGAATGGAGGTTATATATAGTGGTAACCGGATGTTTGTGTAATCTGGAGTCACTGTTTGTTTTGCATTGGTAGCTTATTTTGTAGTTTAGGATATTTAACAATGACATTTATAAATATGTCAGAATTCAAAAGCAATCAGTTTATTTAAATGTTCTTGGGCCAGATGGGAGATTCTGTATTAAAATTAAAGTATTGTTGACAGTTCAGAGGGGAGTGGGGTTGGCATTAAAAGAGAGGGAATATTAAAGAGGAATCTGTGGTTAAACCATGAATTTCAACTGGCATGTATTACTAGGTACTGAGACATGGTTAGGTTTTGATGTTAACTGTGCAGTGGTGTTTAGCAGGCCTCATTAATACTTGGTGCCATGCGACCACTGCTTGAGCAATCATGGTATCTTGTCTGGGTTGGAGAATGCTGAAGTACATTTTATGATTCTGAAAACAGCAGCATCGTTTTAGCATTGCTTTTGATATTGTACATTTCTGAAGCTAAATTGCAAACTGTTTTGGATTTGGTGGTTTTCAGGATATTCTGTTACTCTTTCACATACATGTTCATAAGTTCATACTAGGCTATCTGCCCTAGGGCATTTATAAGCCTAGCCAGAGTGTGTTTGGCTTTCGCCACCCATTTTAAATTAATTTTGCTATGCCCTTTTTCGAGGTTAGTATACTGTGCCTCTGTCTAACAGTGACACAGAAGTGATACCCGGGGTAAACCTACGGTCTCCCATCCACTCATCAAGATTCCTCTTGAAGAGAGTCAATGAGGGACTCTGCCTAACCTGGACTGGGATTTTATTCCAGAGTGAAGGGAGCCTCTGGGTTATGAATCTGTCCCTCCAGCATGTCCTATTTATTTCAGTGCTGCGGTTCAAGTCTCTCGAGCGCGTAGCTCGATGGGATTTGGATTTTCTGAGGTGCAGCATGTCCATTAATTCCGGGTTGGACATGGCTTTATACATCAGGCACAGATCGCCTCTGAGCAGGCGGTATGCCACTGAGTAGAGCTGGAGTTTCTTTAACCGGGCAGCATATGGCATCTGTTTGAGCCATTTGATTCTCTTGGTGAGGTACCTTTGGGGTCTTTCCAGTTGCTGCAGGTGTCTGGTAAGGTACATCCCAAAAGGGGCATTGTACTCAATTATGGGCCTGATGAGGGATGAGTAAAGAGGCACGATGACCTCCCCTGATCTAGATGTGAATCCCTTCATGATTAGGTGGGCTATATAAAATGTTTTTCTAACCACTTTGGCCACGTGGTTGTCAAATGAGAGATTGCTATCAACTTGGGTCCCCAGGTCCCTAATTACTTCTTCTGTACTTAATGGATTACCACCTATGTGGTAATTTGTGAACTTCAAAAGTGTTTCAGAATTGTATTAAATTAAACTCTTTGCTTGTATTGGTTTTGTGTTGAAGTGTATGTATGTGTGCTTCAGTAATGGTGTTATAATTTCAGAAAATGATCTTAATATTTTAAAGTGTGGAGATGCTATATGTAAGAGTTGCACAGTATTTTAAACTTATGATATGGTCATTCTAGGTAGGTATGGCAGGTGTGCATAAAGTCTGCCAGCCAGCAAGGGATAGGTTAGGAGCAAAAAAAAAAAATATTTGGACACCATGCAGGATGATAAGCATCTACTCTCCCTTCCCTTTTGTAGTAGTTTGGATGCCAAGAAGTGGAGGAGAATTAAGTAGCTTAATTGGGCATGATGGTCTTAGGTGATGAAGGGATCAAAAAAGTATATACAAATTTTAAGGGTTAAAGTATTGATTTTGTTCTTTGTGATTCCATGTCACTCGTGTCTTTGGCACTGTGATAAAATATGAAAAGGCAAAATTGGGCTTGATCAAGCTTGTGTTTTGTGAATATCACAGTGTGTGTAAATAGCATAACATATTAGTGTCTACCACCTTTTGTGAGTATAAATGTTAATAAAATATGCATTTGCACATAATTATCTTTGGTTTACTGAACCAAATGATAGGTTATTGGAACATTTGTCTGTAAGTAAATAACTACAGAGATGGGACAGCAGGCTTTTATTTTAACTGTATAGCTTTTGTTTGCACACCGAAGTGCGCAGGAAATTCATACTGAGCTGAATGGAGGAGGGGCACAGGCACAACTCAGTGCTGAGATTTCAGATGATTAGAGGCTTCTGAGCTTCCTAAAACCCACATGTTGCCAGTTTTCTTGCTTATTTTTCTATGTATTTGCTTATTACCATTTATTGCACTTTTTATTGTCTGCTGCCAACTTTTTTACTGTATTTTAGTACTGTAAACAAACTGCACTGTTGTACTGCAACTGACTGTCTTACTGGGCCAGTTAAATCATTTTGGTTACTGTTTTCACTGTTTGTAAAGCTTTTTCAGCCATTTTACTGTTTGAAAGGTATTAACTGAAAATTTTCTCCATTTGCTAAGCCTCTGTTTGTTCTGATTTTCCTGCCAAGAAGTGTATCATACAACTGATTTGTTTGCAGTTAAAAGTATTCTCTAGAGTCTCCTTGGTCTTTTTTGTTTAAAACTTTTATTTAGTGTCTCACTGCTGTTTTTCTGGTGTGCTAAACATTTCTGTATTGTTTTCTGCCTTAAGTAGTGTAGCTAGTAGCTATAGCATAGTCCAGACACAGGGTTGTTCTTTCTGGGCCTGGTTGTTTGTAGTGGCTGCTTGTTCTGAGCACATTTTCCAGGCCATCTTGGATTAGAAAGAGCACTTCTGCACTCTAGTGAGAAGATTTTGCTGATTGGTCCTTGGCTGGTAAAGGCTGACTGGTCTAAGGCTTGGAGTAAGCACCTTATTGGTTCTTTTGAGTTTTTTTTTTTTAAGTTGTTTTAGGTTTTAACCTTCTGGTATTTAACACACCCTTGAGGGGGTTTCTGCTTGTTCATACTGAGCTGAATGGAGGAGGGGCACAGCCACAACTTTATGCTAAGCTTTTCAGACAAACCATAAGTTGCCTGTTTATTTGCTTATTTTTCTTTTTATTGCTTATTCTTACCATTTATTGCACTTTTTATTGTCTGCTGGCAATTTTCTTACTGTATTTCATTGCTGTAAACAAACTGCACTGTTGTACTGCAAGTATCTGCCTTACTGGCCCTGTTAAATCATTTTAGTTACTGTTTTCACTGTAAAGCATTTTAGCTATTTTCACTGTTTGAAAAGGATTAACTGGAAATGTTCTCCATTTGTTAAGCATCTGTTTGTTTGTTCTGATTGTCCTGCCAATAAATGTATCATACAACTGAGTTGTTTGCAGTTAAAAGCATTCTGTAGAGTCTCCTTGCTCTTTTTTTTACATTTATTTAGTGTCTCACTGCTGTTTTTCTGCTGTAGTAAACATTTCTGTAGGGTTTTCTGCCTAAAAGAGTGTAGCTAGTAGCTGTAGCATAGTCTATACTCAGCGTTGCTATTTCTGGGCTTGATTGTTTGTTTGTTGTGGCTGTTTGTTCTGAGCACATTTTCCAGGTCATCTTGGATTAGAAAGAGCTCTTCTGCACTATGGTGAGATGATTGTGCTGATTGGTCCCTGGCTGGTAAAGGCTGGCTGGTTTAGGGCTTGGAGTAAGCCCCTCATTGGTTCTTGTGAGTTTTTTTTTAAAGTTGTTTTAGGTTTTAACCTTCTGGTATTTAATCACCCCAACCCTTGAGTCAGTTTCTGCTTGTTTGGTCCATCACCCAGCACCATAGACTGCCACGCAATTGTGTGCCACAGACAGACAGATAATTTTGACATTTTTTTCCTTAGATGCAGCTGTATCCCAACAATGTAGTTGCTCATCTTTAGCATATTTCCAGGCAGAGAGGCTAGATTTCTGTATTACGAGAATCTTCTATTTTTTATTTAAACCCCGCGTTTGAGCTGGTTTGGGCTTGTTTGTCCATCATGCACCACAGCTGCACTGTCTTTAACCCATTATGAGGTATTTCAGCTACAAATTTTCCCTTAATAGCACTTGTTTGATCACCTAGTAGTACTCCTCTTGACTTCCCACCCTAAGCTCTCTCTGGCTTCTCTCCCTCAGATTTTGACTAATATGGATGGACAATTCCCTATGGTTTCTCCTGCCAGTCTGGTTGATATGGGCATCCTGAGACAGTATCGCAAATGCCTCATGTACACAGACAACCCTCTACTTCTACGAGTTAGGAACACAATTTGTGAGAGATGCAATTGCATTAAGAACCTAGAGTCCATGCTCTCTTCCTCATAAGCCATTATATCTGGCACTGAGAAGGTATTCAACACAAACACCACACCTCAGTCACCATCCACACCTACACAACACACACTTGCATATGCGGAGGTCCTCAACAAAAACATATTAAAAGAAAAGAGACCTCTGAGGCAAAAAACCCACAGACTCCACTGCCCACCACATCACACACACTATACATAGTACACACACCTGTGTCTCACAGCCACTAAGGCCTAAACATAAATGCAACATATTAGTCATAGGAGATTCCATTGTGAGATGCACAGTTGTGCCCCTTACCAGGCTGGATAAGGAGAAAGTCACTGCTAGTTGTTTGTCTGGTGCCAGAATCCGGCATATCACCCATGCACTCAAGTTTCTGAACAACAGGTACTGTTATGACTCTGTCATAGTCCATGTAGGTCTGAATAACTTGATACATACCTCCCTGGACTATATGAAGAGAGACATAATCAAACTTGCTAAATCCAGAAATAATCAGACAGTGACATTTGACATATTAGCATTGTTTACTTCAGTTATTGAAGGATAAGAGAATATGAATTAATATACATTTTTTCTGAAATAAATAAGTCTGTTATAATTCTAATTATTGTTATTTATTAAATGCACTAGTTTCTGCAAAAAAGGTAATTTAGTAATTGTGTGCATAGCCAAACTTGCGTATATGTATTGCGTTTTAATTTGAAACATCCAGCAGTTCTATCCAGCACACAACTGATATTCAGATTCTGGACTGGATTTACTTATATGTAAATAAAAACCGAAATAATAATCAGACATGTACCATTCAGGGGCACTTAATACTGTATTAACTTGACTCATTGACAGAATAAGAAAATGTGAATGAATATACATTTTTCTGAAGTAAAGAAGAATTCTATATTATAGTTGTTAATTTCTTTCTAATCACTGTAATAATGTATCAAGTGCAATTCTTTACCACCTGTTTTTCCAAAAAAGGTAATTGTATAAAAAAAACATTAAGACAAACTGCATTTATGTATTTGATTTGCATTGCATTTTAATGGGACACATCCACCAGTCCAGTCTGCCATACCCCTCAACTGTCCAGATTTTTGCCTCGTATTTTTCATCTGTTTCTCATAAAATATGTGGTGGGCTGGCACAGCACTGGTGATTGAAGTCACTAAACAAAGAGAGGCATTTAAGTTTCAGATTTTCTGTCCCTCAGAAAATGCTTGATAACAAAAAAAATGCCATTCTCTCAGCTTTCTAAGTTTATAAGGGCAATATGTAAAATCTCTCCAACTACCATTATTGATTGGGGTCACCAAATAATGACAGACATTTGAGTTTTAGACTTTCTGCAGTATTTAGCATTGTCGCCTTACAGCAAGAGGTTCTCTAGTTCGATTCTTGGCTGGGGTGCCTTCTGTGCAGAATCTGCATGTCCTCCCTGTGGTCCTGTGGGTTTCCTCCCACATTTCAAAGATATGTAGTAGGTGGATTGAACACTAAAGTGGCAGGAGTAGCCACCTGGCGGTGTAAACCTTGAGATGATTGGCACTGCTGAAGTAACACCCTGACCCAATGTGCAAAATGGGAAAAGGGGTTGAGGATGGATAGATTTGAGTTTCAGATTTCCTATCCTTCAGGAAATGCATGCTAACATAAATCCTGTCCTGACATATTAGTCTAGCAGCTTTCAAAGTTTATAAAAGCAGTGTTTAAAATCTATCACTACTATTTTTTGGGGGGGTGCTTTGCTCCATTGGACAGAAACAAGGCAGTAATAAGTCATTATTTTTTTTCATTGTCTTAGACAGCCCCACATACTTACTTCTTCCTTGTCCAGTTGTCTTTCTTCATGTTCTTCCATTTCCATTCATTATAGCCCTGAGCCCAGGCCTCAGGTACAGAAAAGCAGGCTTGGGTCACAGGTTGTCCACAGTCCAGTATTCCTTTCACGGTGCTGATAATTTAAAAAAAAGGAAGAAATGAACAGAAAGTTCTGACTGTGGTCACTGCACGAAGCAGTGCCTTTCAAGTTACAGAAGTAAGTTTTTATTAAATTTATGTAGCTCACCCACAACGAGAGATTAACCAAAACAATTAATAGATATTTGAATTTCTCTCGCTGTGGGTACCAAATATAAAGTCCTGTAATTGTCTTCTCTGTAAGCAAGCTGAAGTCTTTAGGGTGGTGATGGAGGCTCATCCTGTATGTAAAGCATATGGATGAGCTGATGCCCATGGAAGATGATACATTATTTAACGCAAATTGCATCCTCTACAAGGCGGCGCATGGGAAGATTGCCCACCCTTCCTATGCTGTTGCCTAAGGTTACCTTAAGTAGAACTTAATCTGCTTTCCCTCTCTGTAAACTACAAACAAAACTATACCTATACAAAGTGTTATACAGGGTAATATGTAACTATATTACAGAACTGTGCATTGCTGCCACATACAGGTGTATGCATTCAGATGCTGGAAGCAAACTAAACATACCGAAGATGTTGTACAGGGATATAGTTGACTGCAATAGCATCACAACAGTAAATACTACGTAAGATCAGTGAGTCAGAGCACATTAAAGCATAAATGTAAATTTGGGTTGGTTTATGGAAAATTTAGAAAGATTGCTGTCGTCTGTGTGGCTCTGCTGTTGCAGGGAACCTTAAGTGTTGGTTTACTAGAAGCTAATAAATATAGTGCTGCTTTTAAGGCAGGAGATGATTACAAGTTCCCCTGCAGAGAACACCAATTTTTAAAAGCTGATTTGTAAGTGTCTTTGTAGGGAGTAGGGTTTTCCCTGTCACAGGAATCCTTCAAAACAGTTAGTCCCCCCCCCCCCACCAGGATTTTCCATCAGAAAACACTGTAAAAGGTAAGCCTCCAAATTTTAAGTGAAAGCACTGATGGTGAAACGTGGGCTAAGTCGGCCTGTCAAATTACAGTACAATGTAAATAGGTTTCTCAGCAATTTTGGTTTAGCAATAATGAATAGGTTTATAGGGTTTCTATCGAGAATAATAGTAAGAGTTATTGTAACCCATGTCTATTTTGTCAGTAATTCTGTAGTGTGTGCCAAGTGGACAGAAACAGAAGAAACTGGTATATACAAGAAGTATACCTGTATTTGAAAATGAAGTGTTCACTGAAGCTTAGCAAAGGTGAAATGGACGTGTTCACTTTTGGTGATAGGAGTAACCCTTTGTTTCCATAACAGGGTGAATGAGGAGGGAAGCATATCTGATTTAGTAATGATATGATATATGCAAGCCCATCTTTTCCTGAGAAGAATCTGTCTTTGAAAGCCGAGCAGCCACAGTAGAAGTATTCTTTGTGTGAACCGATACAGGACACTGTCCAAATACAGTGGTGAGGATTTGAGTGTAGTCATCAGACTCTTGTGGGGAAGGAAGGGGATAAGTGACACTGTGCCTTATAAGAAAACTTCTGCTTCTGCTGTTGAAGGGAACCCTTAGTGGTTACTTAATGGAAGAGAATAGAACTTTTGAGTGTTGTTTTTGACTGCTAAGGAAATTGAATGTGATACTGTACTTATTTACCAAGTTTTTCTAAACCTGTTTTGCTTGCCTCCCTGTAAAGGATTTCCCTGTTTCCTTCTCCCTTGTGTCTTTCTACTGACCCATTGCATTTTGCATTTGTGGATCTGAAGCTCTAGTTTTTTCCAGTTAAAATTAAGCAAGGTTGCTATCCCACTTGTGCAGAAGAAGATATCTCAGCTGCCCTGGAAATCAGAGTTCATTAACTAGACAGAGCTAGTTACTAAATGTAGAATAAAGTAGTCTTTGTCATGGTTAGGATGATAGTGCAGAGCATAGTGCTGCGAGTGCAGCAGGAGGTGTGAAATTCTGAAAAGAGAAACAGATCTTTGGCAGAAAGCTAAGAAGTGTATCCTGGGCCTGTGCACTTGAATGCATCGCCTCCATCATCTAAGGCCTTCCTCCAATTTATTACTGACTGGCAACCCACAAGTATGATGATCCTGTGACTGTACTATTCATAGCCTGCTGACCTTTGATTTCAGGTTGTTCTCAGGTAATTTAGTTATTGATTTTGTCTGGGGTTGCTACCTTTGTGTGTGGTGAAAAACTAAGCAAAATCCACACCCCTAGCAGTACCCACAACCCTGCCTCTTCCCACCCATTTCCCCACCATACCTCTAACATCACCCACATCTGTACAACACACTCCTACATATGTTTGTGTGTGGGGGGGGGGGGGTTCTCAACAAAAACATAACTTAACAAAAGAGACCTCCGAAGCAAAAACACACACGCACATCACAACGCACAGCACCAAGCAACACACATAGTACACACGTCTGCCCGGCCACAAACTCAACATACTAGTCATAAACTCTATTGTGAGATGCGCAGATGCACCTCTCACCAGGCTAGATAAGGGGAAAGTAACAGTAAGTTGCTTGTCAGGTGCTAGAATCCGCTATACCACGCACGCACTCAAGTCTGTTAACAACATGTGCTGTTATGACTGTGTCAAAGTCCATGTTGGTGTGAATGACTTGAGATGTACTTCTCTGGACTTATGAAGAGAGACATGATTGAGCTCGCTGAATATGTGCCCCAGGCAGGTATGTCCCTAGCCTTAATCATCACCCAGAGTGATGCCTCAATACAAGCAGCAAATGATTGACTTTAACAATTGGCTTAGTTTCTGGTGTCATTCCAGGGGGATCCAGTACCTGACAGCCTGGGTGGACATGATTGACAGACTAAGATGCTTTGCCAGAGTTGGCCTTCATCTGTCTCCCCTGGGCTTCAGGCTTTTGGCAAAGGCCCTTGCCTCCCCCATAGTGCCCTTTTTAGGCAAAGTCATGAGCACAAAATTGCTAACATGAAAAATTCTTCTAAATGAAGGTTAAAAGGTTGTGCTGCTAAACACTAGGAGTCTTAGCATGAAACTGCACTCATTGCAAGCATTCCTTGCCCTGGAGGATGGTGACATTTGTGCAGTAACTGAAACCTGGTTGAAAGCTGTGGAAGCACCCCAGCCTTACCAGTTTACTCATCCTACCATACTTTCAAATGCCAAACGGAGGGCTACAAAGCCAAAGGAGGTGGAGTTTCATCATTATTAAAGACATACACACCTCCAGGCTAGTCAAACAGTATGAGGCACAGGTGACTTTTCAGGTGCAGTTAACTGTTGACAAAACACCTATTCATATCATAGCTAGCTACAGACCCCCAACCATGACTCAAAATGCCCACTCCACCTATCTCGACTTACTTGAATCCATCAAGATTCAACCCTCTACCCTGATCCTGGGTGACTTTAACTACCCAACCATAGAATGGAAGATCTATTCTATCCCAGACATTAACTTCCAGAGATTACTCAACTTCGTCGGTGCCAGTGCATTGGATCAGCTGGTTGACACCCCTACGAGAGGTGAAAATATCCTGGACCTGGTCCTAACCAACATGAGTAGCCACTGTAGCACCCCTACAGTGTCATCCCCCTTGGTAAGATCCAACCATAAAGCAATCACATTGGAGTCACCATTTCCCCTAACCCCCCTTGTCAGGGTCAAAAAAAAAACTTTTCCAAGCTGACTACAATCTCCTCAGAGCAGGTATAAGCAGCTTCACAGCCACCTTCTTTTCAGTTGGAACTAGCAGTAATATTCATGCCTACACCAAAAAACTATATGAGCACCTACATGGCTGTATGGAATCAGCAATACCTGACAGGACCAAATCATCTTCCTCAAGGAAGAGTAAACCTGTCTGGTGGACAGCAGCAATAAACAAATTCTATAATAAAAGGAAAAGATTTCTGTCCAGGACCAAGAAGGAGCAGGTGCCAAGTTGGAAGCAGTCTCTCCTTTGAACAAGCAAATAAGTTCACTGGTGAAATCCTCTAAGGCTAACTTAGAGTCCAGATTGGCCACATCCACTAAGGACAATCACAAGGCCTTCTTCACATATGTCTGCAATCTCAAAGGTAACACCCAAATCTGCTCTGAACTGGTGGTCAATAATGCCACATACACCAACGACATAGAGCCAACCTGCTGGCAGACAGGTTAATTGAAAATGTCACCCCCCCTGTCCCCCCATCAGTAAACCAGGACATCCCCAGCACCTGCCCCCCTCCTGTCATCACCAGGGAGCAAGTCTTTAATGCCCTCTCAGTGGCAAAAAATACAGTCCCCATGGGACTCAATAACATCTCTGGCTGTATACTACATGAACTCAGGCATGAGCTCTCAGCTCCATTAGGCACCCTATTCAACCAAATACACAAAAGTGGAGCATCCACTGACCCAGGCAACTCTAGGCCCATCAACCTAACTAGACTGATCTGCAAGGCCATGGAGCATATTAGCATGGACTTTATAAACAAAGACATTGGCAACTTCCAAACACTTGACCTCACACAGTTTGGTTTTGTCAAAGGGAGATAATTCCTTTTAAACTTGGTCGACTTCTTCGAAACAGTCACCAAAGCCATGGACGAGGGGAGGACAGTGCACACCACCTACCTTGATCTAGCCAAAGACTTCGACACTATTCTCCACTTGGGCATAATAGATAAACTCTCCCAGCTAGACATCAACCCGTATGTTACTAGATGGGTAGCTAATTGCCTCACTGATAGTCAAAATAGGGGAAGCCACCTCTAGTAGTAGACCTGTAATGAGCGGTGTATCCCAAGGATCAGTCTTAGGGCCTCTACTGTTTGGAATAAACTTTTCTGAGGTTCAAGCCAAAGCTAGTGGTCTGTGGCTGACCAAGTTTTCAGATGACTGCAAGTTGGGTGCTGTCTTAAATTCTTCTAGTGATGTGAACATCCTCCAAGAGGGTCTTACCCAAACGAATGACTAGTGCCAGAAGCATAGCCTCAAACTGAATGCCAAGAAATGCATTATTATCCCCTTTGGGGAAAATGGCATCTCCACTAATTATCACATTAATAACAAAGTACTAAGCACGTAATCAGTCATGAGGGACTTAGGCACCCAGGTTGATAGCAACCTGACTTTTGACCACCACGTTGCATCCATTGTACAAAAGGCTTTCTTACATGGCCCACCTCATAAATAAGGGTATTCTATCCAGGAAGGAGGAGGTCATAACATCCTTGTACTCCTCCTTTATAAGACTCATTATCGAGTACAGTGCCCCCTTTGGCATGTACCTTGCTAAGCGCATGCAGCAACTGAAGATACCATAGAGGTTCCTGACCAGGAAAATCCAGGGTCTCAAACAACTATCCTATACAGATAGGCTAAAAGCCCTGTCCCTCTACTCAGTCTCGTACAGACTGCTCTGAGGTAACCTGTGTCTGGCATACAAGGCCATCTCAGACCCAGCCTTGATGGAGTTGCTGCATATATCCGCAAGTCAAACTCCACTCGAGCAACTCGCACGCAAGGCCTTAACCTGGTCTGTGACATTAAAAGAACTTGTTGGCGGGATAGATTTGTGTCCCAAAGACTCCCCCATCTGTGGAATAGACTCCCTCTCCATGTCAAGCAAAGTACCTCTCTAGCCCTCTTTAATAGGACCCTGGACGACTAGATGGGAAACAGAACATACACCCCTGGGATCCCACCTGTGTCCCTGCTGGACAGGAGAAACAGGTGCTGACTTTGAGGGAACATGGGCAAAATTCTTGGCTAGGCTTATAAGGGCCTCCAAGCCAATAGCCTAGTATCATCCTATGAACCTGTGAACCTATGAGGTCACCGCTTATGTCATTAAGATGTGGGACACCTTATTTTCTCCCCCTCCTTTTTTTAAGAAATCACAGCATTGTGTTAATGATGCTTTTCAATTGAAAAGTTCATTTGAATCTGCATTTTTACATACTGCAGCATTCTGTTTGTACAGAAAAACAGAATACCAGGGTACCAGGGTTTGTATAGTGCTTTCCGGACTGCCTGACTAACATTCTGATTTCCAGGTAGTCTGGAAAAATACCAAATAGGCAGGAATGCTACTTTTGTCCTAGATGTGCTGAAAAGCATACTTGTGAAGGATGTCAGTTGTATTTTGCTAGTGAAGAGTGATTGAGAATGCCAAAGTTAATGGTGTGAACTTTGAGAAGTAATAAAAGGCAAGAACTGAAGAAAGGTAGATTGGAATGCTTTTTCTCAATTTCACTGTTTTAAAACTATACCTCTCAAAGCATACTGATAAATCTTTACTTTGTAGTGCATTGGAATAGTCAGAACATCCATTTTAGAAAAGACAATAAAAAAATATAATTTCCATTATAGCTCTCAAACTTTTACCTCCAGAATTGTGGGCAAATCCAGAAATAATCAATGACACTTTTTAAAATATTAGTGTTGCACAGAATGAAATGCAAATTAACATACATTTTGTGAAGTAAAATAAGTCTATAGTAATAGTCATTATTTGCTAATTATAATTTACTACATTTTCTCCCAAAGTCACCAGTTTTAGGAGGGACAGAATACATTTTTGAACCAAAATCAGAGATCTCACTGAAGATCTGGGACATTTGAGAATTATGATTTCCATGCCATTTTGTGGCTTTAGATGTTGCAGTCCATAAATATCATTTATGTCTTCATGTGAATTTACATTTTTTTAAAGAGCAGTATTTACTAGCAGTTGCTGCTTTGTAACATGAAAAACGAATAACCGCATGATTTTGATGTTGCCTACTATGTTTTATCCATGTTTGTCACCCTACTGAAAACTGCATATTATACTTATCTCTAACTGTTTCTGTTGTTCCTAATCTATTTATACTCTGCTTTCTGGAGCTTTTCTCCCCGGGCCTCCGCTGAAAATGGATATATATATATATCTCCAGTCAGACTTTCCCGGTAAACAAATGTAAAATAAAATAAATAAATAAATAGTATTTTCCTCTTGCCCCTATGATTGCTATCACAGCTCATTTGTTCCCTTGCACTAGGGATTACACCCATTCCTTGGGCAAAAGTTCCCCAGTGGCGATGTTACTCAAGCAGCTTTGAGACCGTTTCTGGCTTCACCAACATCTCAACAATGCAGACTTTTTAGTGGCTGATCCACATCACCTCAGAGTCCCACAAAGACCTCCTCCTGCAGGTACACGTGTGCGCATACCTGTATGGAAGACTACTGCAAGGCTTAATAAGCCTGACATCTGCCCCCAGGTCACATTTTTGTGTTATTGCCTCTTCTCTGGGGAATCCTAGTAATAACCAGCCAGTTGCAATGTACCCTTCCCTCCAGGATGGATCTATTAATAGCCCCCAGTCAGCTGCATCATATACCCAAGTCACTTTGAACCTGACTTTCTGAGGATATAAACCTTTATCTCTCTGTCACCACAGCTGGATGATGAATAAGGTTTGACTGACTCATTTCATCTGCAAGATGATTTCTCTCCGATATTGCATGTGTGGTACTGGACCCTTGCTTTAGGATTTGTGCCGGTCACAGTCACAACAAATGACTTAAGTGAAATTGCAGAATATTCTAGCAATTATGTTTTTCAAAGAATCAGTAAAAAATGCAGACACGAAACAGAAACAGGGTCCCAGATCTGTTTTAGATTTAGAAATCAGTGTTTTATTAGTAGCAGAAGTCACAAGAAAGAAGGCTCATTTGGCCTAGAACTTTATTGCTGATAGTTCATTTTATTTCAGAAAGACTGCCTAAATAATGAAATGTGTTACTACAGAGGTGTATGGAGATTTATAAAATACTGCAACTCTAATGCCATATAAAATCAGATTTTTTTTTTCAAACTTCTTAAAATCTTAGACAGACACTGTGTTTGCTGTTTGTCTTGTGATTTTATATATATATATATATATATATATATATATATATATATATATTTGAATAAACAGAAAAAAATTGAAAGAGGTCAGATTACATAAAGCATAGCAATTAGATACTGATCTTTACGTTATAATAGCCATTTTGTTTTTCTCCTCAGTTTGCAGTTTAAAGGATTTTTTTTTTTTTACCATTAGTGAACCAGTTTGCTTTGACACTGCTTTGATGATAAAATGCCAGGTCATTGTTTAGCTCGTTTTTGGTTAAATAATGTTTTATACTAAAAGTACCTGGAAAATTGAAATGTGGATACGTCATATTCATAGCTGACAAGAGTGCATCAGCAGAAAAAGGGCTTGTGGCTTACTGATTTACGCCTATTTAAGCATGTAGGCTTCCTGTATGTTGCTAAGAATCTGTTGCTCTTTACTGCTGGCGTCTGGAATTCCTGTCATGTATTTCCCATGCATTTTTAAATCCCAGGATCATTTAATTCCCCACTAATTCCTTAAGTATAGTATGTATATGCAGAGAAGAAAAATCTTTTTCTCTTTGGTATAAAAGAAAAAAATCTAGATTTCTGTAGTAAACGTGGAGTGCAGCATTAGTATATTAGCAGTGTAGTAATGAGATGCCTAGCAAAAGTTATTCAGAAAACAAAGCTTGACTTGTGTGGCTCCATAGCTCAGGGGTTAGAGCACTGGTCTTGTAAACCAGGGGTCGCGAGTTCAAATCTCGCTGGGGCCTGAATATATAATTTTTTTTTTTATTTATTTATTTTTTAAATTTTTACATTATGTAGTGCCGTTGCACTTAATACTAGGAAGATCAGAAGGCTGTGATTTCTATCCCTGCAGCAGCTATTTAAATCTAAGTTCTGGTAATAACTCTAGTGCAGCATGAAAAAGTCTCTGCACTCTTGAGGTGCCGTTTTTCCACTAAGCCATTCAACTGAGGTTCCAACCTGTTTTAGTTTTAGTTGGTGTTATTTCATCTAGGTACTGAAGATTTTTGTAACAGTTACAAAAAGAAGGCGAGTTAAAAGTTTTAATTTAAAAAAAAAAAGAAAGAACAGTACCATATATTTTCATGATCCATCTTACTCCTACTGCTTTTTCTTGAGAAGCACATTAATAATTGACCCTCCAGCTTCCTTTCTTCCACCCATTTGTAGTCTTTCTTAGCTTTTCTAATAACATCTCCTGTTTTGATCTGGCTGTGTGGTGCAGAGGAATAAAGTCCTGATTGTAACCCATATGATCTAAGCTCATGTGTCTTGACCACAGGAAGAGCCAGTGTGAGGATCATGGGAATAAGCAGTCACCCATCCTAAAGCAAGGATTAGCAGTTTGGTCTGCAGCAGTGATTGAACATTCAGCAGAGGCAGGTCTAGGAGTAAGCACCCACCAAGCAGCATATACCTTGCAGCAGACATTGGGGCATATTCAGAAACATGAGTTTTGATGGAGTCTGGAGTTTGGGTAGTCTGCTCACTGTGACTACCATGAAAAACTTTGTATATTCTTGTTCTCCTAACTTTCCTGGCTAGTTTGTTCCAGTGATCAGATTTTGCTGATCCCTGGGCTTTGTCTTGGTTCCTGTACTTCTCCATTTTCTTTGTTTGGTCAGGGGGAAGTTTCTTTACTCACCAGTGGGAGTGGGGAGTACTGAGCTGCCTGTTTGTCCTCAGAGGAGTGGTTTAAGACAGTAACTTGTAGTTCAGTGGCCATTTTGGGTCATTTTGTGACTTTTCCAGCCCCCTGCTATAAAGCACGCTTTAGCGCGGAGTTGCCACTAGAGCAGCATCGGGCAGTGCCGGTTTAACAAGGTTAAACTTTTTCTGGCTCCATAAAGTCTGTTCTTCATTTTTTCCCTTAGAACTGCTCTACTAGTAACCTAAACAGTATATCCCTTGACTAAAAAGCGCAGCACTTGTTCCTAAAAGTTTTTTTTTCTCAAAAAAAAAAAAAAAAAAAAAAAGGCTCAGCACTTGTCACTTCTATATTATACAAAGTCCCTCACTTACGAAACCCCCCCAGGAGTACCCACTTCCTTACTAAGTCCTCTCTTATTCAGCCTCATACCTAACTTCTTAATTTTTCTAGCATGTCGAAGGGCCAGATGCTGGCGTCCTCTCCTGCCCAGTTGGTGAATCTGGGAATATTGAGGCAATGTTACAGTTGCCTCATGTACACAGACAACCCTCTCCTCCTCGCACATAACACAAATACTTGCGAGAGATGCAGCTATTTAGCCAAACTGGAAGCTGAGCTCTCTCAACTCAGGACTGGCAAGACCAGACAGGAGGAGAAGGAAACTACACACACCACAAAACCAGCCTCACATAATGCTACCACACCACTGAATCAAACACATAAACACACAAAGACATACTCGAGGCTCTGAGTAAAATTTACCTAAACAGCAGAGGCCTCCAAAGCAGACACCCAAACAACTGCTACCTCAAGACACCCCACAAGCAACACATAAACCACAAAATCAGTGTGCAAATCAGTCACAGCCCTTAAGGCCAAATACAACACCAAACATACTTGTCATAGGTGACTCCATAGTCAGACACACTGACGTCCCACTCACCAGGCTGAACAAGGAGAGGGTCACAGTAAGCTGCCTATCGGGCTAGAATCCGCCACATAACACAAGCACTTTCGGTCACTCCACGGCAGGTACAAATATGACACAGTCATTGTCCATGCTGTTGTGAACGACCTGAGACGTACCTCCCTGGACTACATGAAAAGAGACATAGAGGAGCTCTCTGATTATGTAGCCCAGGCAGGTATGACCCTGACCCTGAGCAGTATCCTTCCTTCACCAAGAATTATGCCACAATATAGAGACAAGATGATCAGCTTTAACAATTGGCTTAATGTCTGGTGTCATTCAAAGGGATCCAGTGTCTGTCTGCCTGGGATGACATGCTTGACAAGCCACGCTGCCGCAAGGGATGGCTTGCACCTGTCACCCTGGGATTCCGGATATTGGCTAAGGCTCTTGCCACCCCCATAGTGCCTTTTTTAGGCAAGGCTCAAATTCTAAACCTACCACCCTAGAAAACAAAAATGGGAAGAAACTGAGGGTAATGCTGCTCAATGCCAGAAGTCTAAATCTCAAAATGCACGCACTCGAGGCCCTTCTCAGTATGGAGAACATTGATGTCTGTGCTGTAACTGAAACCTGGTTCAAGGCTCCTGGGAGCACCCCGACACTATTAGGTTTTACCTCATATCATGCGTTCCGGCCCCAAAACCTGGACCACACCACAAAAGGAGGGGGTGTATCCATATTCATAAAGGATACCCACACCTCCAGGTTGGTGGCAACGCACGAAGCTTCAGAAACCATCCAGGTGCAACTAACCATAAGCAAAACTGCTCTACAAATTGTAGCATGCTACAGGCCACCCTCTGAAACTCAGGAACCCCACACAGCCTTCCTGAAGACACTGGAGGGTATAAATGTATCTTCAAACACCATCATATTGGGTGACTTCAACTACCCGAATATAGACTGGGAACATTACTCAAGCCCTAACTTTCTAGCCCAACGGTTCCTGGAGTTCATAAATTCAAGTGCCATGGAACAGCTAGTCACTGTTCCCACGAGAGGAGAAAATATACTAGATCTCATTATCACAAACATGGGGACAAAATGCTCCACACCGGAAGTATATCCCTCATTGGTGAGATCTGATCATAAACTAATCTCACTGGAAATCCACATCCCGCCTCCACCCCAAACAAAAAAGACCACAGTGAAGAACTTCTCAAAAGCAAACTTCACACTACTCAAGACTGGTGTGGTATCCTTCAAGGCCCCTGAACCAGTGGAAACCACAACCCAAGCTGTGGAAGCCCTTACAAATGCCTTCTATGAACACCTCCAGGACTGCATGGATCAGGCAGTCCCAAATAAAACCAAGACTCTTTCCACAAAGGGCAAATGTCCAGTCTGGTGGACCCCAGCCATTAACAAACTTTACAATAAGAGGAGAAAGCTATTACATGATAGAACAAAATCCATAAAAGGGAAGTCACCCCTGATAATTATTAGTAAAAAAATACGAGCACTCATAAAATCAGCTAAGGCCAATTTTGAGAGAAAAATAGCCATGGATTCAAAGGACAATCATAAGGCCTTTTTCAGCTATGTTAGGAACCTGGGTGGAAACTCCCAGATATGCTCAGAATTAGTCCAAAATGATACAAAAATCACTGAACCCACAGACATTGCCAACATACTGGCAGACAGGTTCAGTGCAAACTTTACCCCCCTCCCCCCCCCCTAAAGGAGAGATAACTATCCCAGCGGAGTGTAGCCTCCCAGACATCTCAAATGCGCAGGTGAAAGCTGCTCTCTCTAAAGCTAAAAACACAGCATCAATGGGACCTGATGGTGTCCCCGGCTGTGTGCTACACGAGCTAAATGAGGAATTAAACCCGCACATAAGGCAGCTGTTTAATCTCAGCCTTACCACAGGATACGTGCCCAAGGAGTGGCGTACGGCAACTGTGGTCCCACTCCACAAAGGCGGTGCCTCTACAGACCCTGGTAATTACCACCCCATAAGCTTAACAAGTCTAGTCTGCAAAGCTATGGAGAGGATCATAATGGAGTTCATAAACAAAGATATAGGGGACTTGCAGACATTGGACCCAACCCAGTTTGGCTTCGTCAAGGGCAGATCATGCCTTTTGAACTTGGTTGACTTCTTCGAAACAGTCACCAAGGCCATTGATGAGGGAAAGGCAGTCCATACAGCCTACCTTGACCTTGCAAAGGCTTTCGACACAATACCCCACTCGGGTATTGTAGAAAAACTTACCAGCTTAAATGTAAACCCATATGTCACAAGATGGGTTGCAAACTGACTTAAGGACAGAACCCACAGGGTTAGAGTTGCTGGCACTATGTCAGACTCCAAGCCGGTCACAAGTGGTGGCCCACAGGGCTCGGTCCTTGGCCCCCTATTGTTCGGCATCTACTTCTCAGAAGTACAGGCCAACATGGGAGGACTTTGGCTGACAAAGTTTGCAGACGACTGCAAACTGGGCGCCATAGTGGAAAGTGCATCGGACACGGATATCCTTCAGAAGGGACTCACGGAAACAGATAGCTGGTGCCAGAGCCATGGCCTGAAGTTAAACGCCAAAAAATGTATAGTCATACCCTTAGGGAAAAACAAGGAAACCCCAAGCTACCATATAGGCGGCAATCCACTAAGCACAGAAGAGGTTATCAGGGACCTGGGGACCCAGGTTGACAGTGGCCTTTCTTTTGACACTCACGTTGCTAAAGTGGTTAGAAAGACCTTCTACATTGCCCACCTGATCATGAAGGGATTCACATCCAGATCTAGTGAGGTCATTGTTCCCCTGTACTCTTCACTTATCAGACCAATGATCGAGTACAGTGCCCCATTCGGGATGTATCTCACCTGACATCTGCAGCAATTGGAGAGACCCCAAAAGTTCCTCACCAAAAGGATAAAGGGACTCCAAAATCTGTCATATGCTGCCAGATTGAAGAAACTCCAGCTCTATTCAGTCGCATACCGTCTGCTCAGAGGTGACATGTGCCTGACATACAAGGCCATGTCCAACCCGGAATTAATGGACATGCTCCACCTCAGAAAATCCAAATCCACCAAAATCACTAGAGCAAGCGACTTAAACCTTAGCACGGATATAAATAGGACGTGCTGGAGGGATAGATTTATCACTCAGAGACTCCCTATGCTGTGGAATAAAATCCCAGTCCATGTGAGGCAGAGCACCTTGTTGGCTCTGTTCAAGAGAAATCTTGACCTGTGGATGGGAGATCGTAGGTTTACCTCGGGAATCATCTCTGTGTCACTGCTGGACAGAGGCACAACAAACTAATGGGCACAGTATTTTTTCATATAAAGGGTGGCGTAAGCCACAAAACTTTGGGCTAGGCTTATAAATGCCTTAGGGCAGATAGCCTAGTATAAACCTATGAACCTATGACCCACAGGAAAAAAAGCATCTGCCTGCCCATGGCTATCTGGATGACAGCTCTTCCTCCATCCTTTTTCACCACAGCAACCACACAGCAGGTATAAGAGTGAATGAATAGGTTGACAGAAGCAAGAAACTTAATCGTCTGTAAGCTTGAGGCAAAAAAGCCAAAAAAAAAAAATCATGCAAAACTGGGATAGACTTTGTCATACTATAAAATTTTAATTGCTCCCTGAGCCTTTTGTTATACACTAGGATTTCACCCATTTTACCCATAGTGTAATTTCATACACAACTTTTCACTCCATTTTTTTTACACAACTCAACGTATTCATATAAAAATACTGATTACTTTTGTATCTAACCTTGTATTGTTTTTGTGAATAGTATCTTTAAATCTCATACTTACGTTTTATTTAGGTTAATCCCTAATTTCTCCATGGAAAATATCCATCTAATGTCCCACATAAATCCTAACATAAGCTTTTATTGACTTACTTTCCACTTTCCCTGGACACATTTCTGTTTTATAATATGTACATGTTAAAATCTTATTTTAAAATGTCCTATTTGTTTACGTAGATTAATTTACAGTATATTAACCTTACCTGTATTTCTTCTTCGTAGGATTTTGCCTTCTCCCATTGCCATTTGAAGTACCTTCCATTCCTTCATTACACATTTCCCAGTATTCGTGCTTGTTAATACTCTTATCTTTGAACAATTTTTGTACTACTCAAAATAATTATACAAAAAATTAAAGGATCTGTCATCTATAGCTAACTATCCATTTGCTATTTTGTTATATTTAATATTTCTTTCAAATGATTTCAAATAATGTGATTTCTCTCAGAAGCTCAGCTTCATCCCTCTCACCTTAAGATGGTTAGTATATACAAATAAATACCTCAAGTAAAGGACTTCTACTAAGAAAACTACCTAATTAACAATTTTTTCACAATCTGCCATTTAGCCAAGTGTATAATTACCTTTTTATCTATCTTACCGCAGTTCTGATTGCTGTTTTCCAGTCATTTTTTCTTGCTTTGTCCTAAACTTTATACCCTAACATTTTACACTGCTTCCCATAAACGAGTTCCACTAATTCCACATAATTCAGCCCTGTCTCAATTCACACTCCAGTATTTTTTATTTGCAGG
Organism: Protopterus annectens; assembly: GCF_019279795.1. Taxonomy (NCBI): domain Eukaryota; kingdom Metazoa; phylum Chordata; order Ceratodontiformes; family Protopteridae; genus Protopterus; species Protopterus annectens. Next base: position 1,206,800,649 of record NC_056743.1, read on the forward strand.
TAGTTTCACAACTCAGTTCTTCCAGCATTCAGTTTTGAATGTGGTAATTCATGGGAACCGGGTTTTTTCCAAAGGGGATGACGACACATTTTTTTGGCATTGAGCTTAAGGCCATGGTTCTGACACCAGTTGTTGGTCTCAGTGATGCCATTCTGTAGGATGTCAACATCACTTGGGGAGTTAATAGCTCCCAACTTGCAATCGTCTGTGAACTTTGTCAGCCAGAGTCCGTTCATGTTGGCCTGGACTTCAGAGAAGTAGATACCAAACAGGAGAGGACCCAGGACCAAACCCTGTGGGACTCCACTCGTGACTAGTAGGCAGTCTGACTTGGAGTCAGCTACTTTCACACTGTGGGTTCTATATGTGAGCCAGTTTGCAACCCACCTAGTGATATATAGGGGTTGATGCCAAGCTTAGTGAGTTTTTCTATGATTCCTGAGTGGGGAATGGTAGCAGTGCGCCATTTGGTAGGGACAAAGCCTGAGGCGAGGCTGTGATTGAACAGGGCACACAGATGAGGTGCCAGTTCACTCTGTAGTTGATGTAGAACACAACCAGGGGTAGTGTCAGGTCCCATAAAAGCTGTATTCTTGGCCTTGGACAGTGCTGTTTTAACCTGTGCAGCAGTAATACTGGGTGCCTGACAATCTACTGGTATTGTGATTGGCCCTTTGAGGGGGAGAGGTGTAAAGCTGGCACTGAATCTGTTAGCCAGTATACTGGCAATATCTGTTGGCTCGGTATAGGAGGTACCATTTTGCAGTAGCTCCAAGCAAATCTGGGTATTGCCATGGAGATTCTTTACATAACTATAGAAGGCCTTGTGGTTGTCTTTACTGTCTGCTGCAATTCTGTTTTCATAGGTTCATAGGTAGGTACTAGGCTATCTGCCTGAGGGCATTTATAAGCCTAGCCAGAGTGTGTCAGCTTTTGCCGCCCCATTGATTAATTAACTGATCTTGTCAAGAAGAGCCAATGAAGTGATCCCAGGGTTGTATTTTCTGTTACCCATCCACTCGTCAAGGTTTCTCTTGAAGAGTGTTAGTGAGAGGCACTGCCTAATGTAGTTAGGAATTTTGTTCCAAAGCATGGGGAGTCTCTGTGACAGGAATCCATCCCTCTAGCATGTTCTATTTATTGTTGTGGCGAGTGGCTCGCAGTGACTTGGATTTCTTTAGGTGGAGCATGTCCATCAATTCTGAGTTGGACATGGCTTTGTAAGTCAGGCAGAGATCACCTCTGAGTAAGCGATATGCGACTGAGTACAGCTGGAGTTTTTCCAGTCGGGCTGCATAGGAAATATGTTTGTGGCCAGTAATCCTCCTGGTGAGGTACTTTTGTGGTCTTTCTAGCTGTTGGAAGTGTCTTGTGAGGTATATCCCAAATGGGGCATTTTACTCTATGATGGGTCTAATGATTGATGAGCAGAGGGGCACTATAATCTCTTTATTTCTAGATGCGAACCCTTTAGTAATCAGATGGGCTACATAGAAGAATTTCCTAACTACTTTGGCAATATGATTGTCAAAGGAGAGATTATTATATACCTGGGTCCCCAGATCTCTTATTACCTCTTCTGTATTAAGGGGGCTGCTACCTATGTGGTAATTCATGGGTGTTTTGTTTTTCCCAACGGGATGACTATTTTTTGGCATTTAGCTTGAGGCCATGACTTGGACACCAGGTGTCCGTCTCAGTAAGGCCCTTTTGGAGAATGTCCATGTCAGCCGGAGAGTCAATTATGGCTCCCAGTTTGCAGTCATCTGTGAACTTGGTTAGCCATAGTCCTCCTGTGCCTTTACTTCTGAGAAGTATATGCCGAACAGTAGGGGTCCCAGGACCGAGCCTTGTGGGACACCACTTGTGACTGGTTTAGAGTCGGACCTGGAGCCCGCTATTCTTACTGTGTGAGTTCTGTCTGTAAGCCAGTTGGCAACCCATCTCATGACGTAGGGGTTTATGTTCAGTTTGGTGAGTTTTTCTATAATTCCTGAGTGGGGAATGGTGTCAAAAGCCTTGGCGAGGTCAAGGTAGGCTGTGTGAACTACCTTCCCCACATCTATGGCCTTGGTGACTGTCTCGAAGAAGTCAACCAGGTTTAGTAGGCATGATCTGCCCTTAACAAAGCCGAACTAGGTCGGGTCAAGTATTTGGAGGTTCCCAATGTCTTTGTTAACGAGTTCCGTGATGATACCCTCCATAGCCTTGCAGACCAGGCTAGTCAGGCTTATGGGGCGATAGTTACCAGGGTTAGTTGTGGCACCTCCTTTGTGGAGCGGAATAACCATTGCTGTGCACCATTCTATGGGCACATAGCCTGTGGAGAGGCTGAGGTTGAACAGTGTGTTTAGGTGGGGGGTTAGTTCGTTCTGTAGTTCATGCAAGACGCAGCCTGGGACACCTTCTGGCCCCATTGACACTGTGCTTTTGGCTTTTGAAAGGGCTGTTTTCACCTGTGTCTGTGATTTCTGGGACACTACACTTTTCCAGTATTGTTGTGTGGCCCTTTTGGGGTGGGGGGGTGAAGTTTGCACTGAATCTATTTGTCAGGATTTTGGCAATATCAGTTGTTGTTGTTGTTGTGTCTTTCGGCTTTTCCCGGTTAGGGGTCACCACAGCGGAACTCTGGTCCGCTAATGATTGGTAGTTGATTTTTACATGCCGAGTTACCAGCCCTGACACACAACCTTCAACGAAGGTATGCCCATTCACGCATGTCTCCACGCAGAAGACGATCTAGCTGAAAATCGAACTGGACAGCATCTTTACTGTGAGGCGACAATGCTACCACAGCACCACCACCGCAGTTGGCAATATCACTGGGTTCAGTATATTTTGTGATATTTTGCACTAGCTCAGAGCATATCTGCGAGTTGCCACGTAGATTCTTGACATAGCTAAAGAAGACTTTGTGGTTATCTTTCGAATCCTTGGCTATTTTTCTTTCAAAGTTAGCCTTGGAGGATTTTGAGGGACCCTAGTTTCTTACTGATACTCATCAGGGATGTCTTTCCTTCTTGGGATTTGCTTTTTTTCTGAACTAGTTTCTTCCTTCTATTGTATAGCGTGTTTTTGGCATAGGTCCACCAGAATGGTTTCCTTCTCTTAGGAGAGTGAGTCTTGGTTTTGCTAGGCATGGCATGATCCATGCATCCTTGTAGGTGCTCATAGAGTGCATTTGTAAAGGTTTCTGCATAGCTAGCTTTAGAAGATTTGATGAGGTATCTCAACTTTTTGTTGAGGCTGATAAGGGAGTTTTTCCACTCTTGAGACTTCACTTTATTCCGCATCAGTTTCCTCCTCCTGTTGTAGAGTTTGTTTATGACGGGACCACCAGATTGGCTTCCTTTTTTCTGAGGAAAGCATCTTGGTTCTATTGGGTATGGTGAGATCCATGCATTTATATATGTGTTTGTACAGTGCATTGGTGTATGATTCTGCAGTCATGCAACTATTCTCCATTTGCATGGGTGCCATGATGTTAGCCACTTGTGTTTATAGAAGCCCAAAGTTAGTTTTGGAGAAGTTTTTCATGGTGGTTACATTTGTAGGGGAGTATGAGGGATGTGGATTTCCAAGGTGATTAGTTTGTGGTCGGATCTAACCAGGGAGGAGCTGACTATTGGTGTAGAGCAACGGTTGCCCATGTTAGTAAACACCAGGTCATGGATGTTGCTACCTCTAGTGGGGGAAAGAACAAGCTGGTTCAAGGCTTTGCAATTAATGAACTCCAGGAAAGGTTGGGCAAGTGTATTGGTACATGAGTAGTTTACCCAGTTACTGGAGGAGTAGTTGAAGTCGCCTATTAAGAGAGTGTTAGGTTGGACCCTAATATTCTCCACGGTGCTTAGGAACATGGAGTGCGAGTCTTGGGAAATGGTTGGGGACCTATAGCAGGCTACATTCTGAATCGCTGTCTTACCCAATGTTAACTGCACCTGAAGTATCTCTGATGCATTATGTTGGGCTACCAGTCTGGAGGTGTGCGTATCCTGTATGAATATGGAAACACCACCACCTTTGGGTTTCAGTTGAAGTTTTGGGGCCAAAAGGTTTGGAATGAGTTTTAGCCTGGTAGTGCAGGGATGCTTTCTGCTGCCTTGAACCAGGCCTTTGTTACAGCACAAATGTCGATGTTCTCCATTTTAAGGAGTGCTTCAAACGAGTGCATTTTGAGATTTAGACTTCTAGCGTTGAGCAGCATGACCCTCAGATTGCACTAGTTTGTAGCTGTTACAGTGGTAATTTGGTCTTTGAAACACCACCTAAAAAAGGCACTATAGGGGTGGCAAGAGCCTTGGCCAGTATCTAGAAGCCCAGGGGTGACAGAAGCAGGCCATCTTTGGCAAAGCATCGAGGTCTGTCAGTCATGTCATTCCAAGCAGACAGATACTGGATCCCCTTAAAATGACACCAGAAACTTAGCCAGTTGTTGAAATCAGTCATTTTCTGCTTGTTCTGTGGTATCATTCTGGGTGATGGCAGGATGCTACTCAGGGCTAGGGTCATACCCGCCTAGGCTACATAATCTGAAAGCTCCTCCATGTCTCTTTTCATGTAGTCCAGGGAGGTATGTCATTCACACCCACGTGTACAATGACAGAGTCATATTTGTACCTGTTGGATTTTATAAGAAGATAAATGTATTTGGCACCATGCACAGATACCATACCCCATTCCCCAACATACTGCTACAGAGGCTTTTTAGAGCGCCAGAAATCAGCTACTGCAAGCTATTAGCTATAAAAACTGTTACCAGTGAGAATATGAGCCCATTGATACTTATTTACATTGTATGACTGAGACTTTTGAAGCATTTTCTGGTTACCCTGTGCCCACTGAAGTACCACCAGTGAGTGGTCTCCCAGCTGCCTTCATAGATGGGTTACTACCCCCTTTTTGTGACCAGTTAAAAAAGGTATGCTTAAATTGGCCAAGCCTAGGGCTCCGTGAGTTAGTTAATCAAGGCCAGTGTTTAACTGATACCTCACCTGTGAGAAAATAGTCCAACAGAAAATATTATTAAACATACTGCTTCAGCAGTTTAATGCTTTGCCCCATTTTAGGGGTAGGAATATGAACAGGAGAGGCAGAGGAGGCCACAATAGATCTAGAGTGTTCCATCCTCAATCACCCTTCCCTAAGCAATTCAATAATGTCCAAAACTGAGCTCCCCCAGGACCCAGTTCTAGTCTGTGTTTTAATTGTGGGCAAAATAGCTATTAGAGAGAGAATTGTCCCTTCCTACAACTGGTGGATGCACCATCGCAACCCACTAACTCATCTAAAGTGCCTTCTCATGATCCACACACACATAGACCACAAGGGCAACCTCCCTCATGGACCACCCCATGGCAACCATCAGCTTGGCAGCAAAATGCATAGGAGAGCCATGAGCAGGAATCACAGCTATTTCCCTTGGTGCCTGTATGACAAAAGTGTCCATTGTTTGGGTTCAAGGTACTTATGTCCCTTTTTTAATAATACAGGAGCTACTAGGTCTATGATAAATGCATCAGCTGCCCAAAACCTCCCTTTGTCCTGCACCGCCGTGAGTGGGGTTGGAGTGTCAGGGGTCCATTTAGATTATCCCGAAACAGTTTCATTTCCTATCCAGTTGGGACCATTAACAGATCACCATGCTTTTCTTGTAGAAACTCTTAGGTAAAGACCTTCTTTGCAAACTGAACTGCACAGTATTCTGCAATCCAGATGGAGTGTATTTAAATGTGCCAAATGAGTCTAAGGTAATGCAGATGGGTTTTGTCTCAGAGCATTTGAATGAGGCGGTTTTCTTTTCTATCCTTACTGAAGCAGAACCAGTGCAATTGTCAGATGTAGCTTTATTAAATGAAGTTCCCTCACAGTTATGGATGACGTATGAAAATAAAGTAGGGCTTATTAAAGATGCCACACCAGTGCAAATTACTTTAAAACCACATGAATCTTTATCCATGGTGGCACAATATCCACTTTCTGCAAAGGTAGAAACGGGAATTGAACCAGTTATACCAGTTATACCATTTGGCAAAAAACATGGCCTCTACTGATTACCACATCAACTGCAACCCTCTAAGCACACAACCTATAGTGAAAGACCTAGGTACTCAGTTTGACAACAATCAAACATTCGACCATCATGTGGCGGCAGTGGTCAGAAAAACCTATTACTTGGTTCATCTCATAAGTAAAGGGATTGCATCCAGAAAAAAGGAGTTCATTACCTCTGTGTACTCCTCCCTCATTAGACCTGTAATTGAGTATAATGCCCCATTTGGTATGTACGTCTCCAAACACCTGTAGCAACTGGAAAGGCCACAGAAATACCTCGCAAATAGAATCCATGGCCTCCAAAACCTGTCCTGTGCGGACAGGCTCAAATCACTATCACTCTACTCGGTATCATACAGATTGCTCAGAAGTGATCTGTGTCTCACCTACAAGGCAATATCGGAGCCTGCCCTACTAGAGATGCTCCATATCAGTAAGTCTAATTCCTCGCTCATTACCTGCTCAATGGTCTTAAATCTAATATGCCACATCAACAAAACCTGCTGGAAAGACGTATTTGTCTTCCAGAAGCTGCCCTGTCTCTGGAATAGACTTCCCATACACGTCAGAGTCCCTCAGTGACCCTCTTCAAGCGCAGCCTTGATGAATGGATGGGAAACCACAAATTTGTCCCAGGGGATTCACCTTTGTCCTTCATTGACAGGGGTGACATGTGCTGACTGAGGCTTCTTTTTGGCAATAAACTCTTGGCTCGGCTTGTAAGTGTCCCAGGTCTGTTAGCCTAGTAATCTCCCATGATCTCTGCATTGTTACAGCAGGGCATTATTGTTCCCACCAGAAGCCCTTGTAATACACCTATTTGTCCAGTAAAAAAAAACAGGTAAGGATACGTATAGATTTGTGTAAGACCTTAGAGCTGTAAATGCAGTAGTAGTGCCTGCTTTCCCTGTTGTGCCTAATGTGGCTACCATATTTAGTTCAATTCTTCCCTCTGCTACCACCTTTTCGGTGATCAGTGTTTCCTGATCTTTCTTCTCTATCCCAATTTATCCAGATAGCCAGTATTTGTTCGCATTTACATACAAAGGACACCAGTATACTTGCAGTCACTTGCCACAAGGGTATGTTGAATCACCCATGTTATTTTCAAGGGGGAAAAAAATGATAAAATACAGTTACCTTGCAGGTCCATTTTAATGCAGTATGTTGATGATCTTCTCATAGCATTCAATTCTCTAACCGACTTTCAGGCTGATACTATTTTCCTTTTAACCAAGCTAGCTGAACTAGGGTTCAAAGTAAACCAGTCTAAACTCCAGCTTTGGCAACCGCAGGTTCAGTGTTTGGGACATTTATTCTGTAGAAATGCACAACATATCTTACCATCCCGCATTACTGCCATACAGACGGCACCCAGGCCGACCGCTCTAAAGCAACTTTTGGGATTTCTTGGGCAAGCAGGCTGTTGTAGGCAATGGATTTCTAATTATGCGGAAGTAGTTATGCCTCTATTAGAATTGATAAAGAAAGACACTCCTGAACCCCTCCCATGGCAACCATGCCACAAACAAGCCTTTGTTCAGTTAAAATCTCTTCTCTCAAATCCACCAGCCTTAGGGTTACCAGACTACTCTAGAGAGTTTTACCTTTTTTTGTTGTGAACAAAACAAAGTAGCCTTAGGATTATTAGCTAAAAAGAAAAATTATGGTTTCAGACCAGTGCCTACTATAGTACAAACTTCGACCCAGTGGCAGCTGCACTTCCTTCTTGCCTCAGAGCCATCTCTGCTGACAATCGACTAGTTGATATGGCAGCAGCACTTACTCTGGGTCATGCTAATTTTGTTGTAGTTCCACATTCTGTTGAAGCTTTACTGCTAAAAACTAAGACACAGTATCTTTCTGCTTCCAGGCTTTCCAAATATGATCTAGCTCTATTCAATAATGCTTCTTTAAAAATTATTAGATACCCTCCTCTGAATCCTGCTTCTCTTATCCCCACTGCTGATGAGGGCGAATCTCATGATGTGTTTTTGTAATTAACAATGTGCTTCCTCCTAGACCTGATCTTTGGGACACACTGCTACAGAATCCTGATTTAATCTTCCTTGTCGATGGATGCTATATAAGAAGAGTACATGGACAATTGACGGTGTCTTTTTCTGTATGCACTAAAGACTCAGTTTTGTTAACTGGACAATTAGCACTCTTCAAGAAAAATTTTGATGATTGGATGGGAAATAGGAAATTTACCCCAGGGATCACTTCCGTAGCTCTGCTTGACAGGGGCACAGGAAAATAATTTTCTTGGGTGGTGAAAGCCAGGGTGCCTTTTTGGCTAGGCTTATATAGGCCCTAGGGACAATAGCCTAGTGCCTACCTATGAACCTATAAATGTTTCAGCTCAAGTCACAGAGTTGGTTGCTATTACTGAAGATTGTAAACTAGCTAAGAGTGAAAGTGTCACAATTTATACAGATTTCAAGGTACGCCCATGGCGTTGTATACAACTTTGGTACACTCTGGAAAGAGTGGGGGTGCTTAACATCTGCAGGGACAACTTTCAGAAATGCTATTGTTGTTAAAAACTTGTTAGATGCTTTGTTGTTGCATAAGAAGATCACTTTGATTAAGTGTACAGCTCGTAAGTCAGACTTTTCCTTCAAGGCTGTGGGAAATACTTTTGCCAACAGAGTGGCTTGACAGGCTGCCGTGTTAAACCCTGTTCAGCCTTATTTTTTGCAGCCTCTTCAAGTTGAGAATGTATCTGTTACTTACAAAATGTATTGCATTTTCAAAAGCAAGCTGAAGACTCTGAAAGGGTAAGGTGGATCTGTGATGGCTGCTCTCATTCCCCAGACTCACTCTGGCACCATCTGGAAAGAAAGTTAGTAGCTTCATGATCTTTTTTACCTCATTTGGCATGAGCTTATCATTTGCCATCCCATCTACAGAAAAATGCATTACTAAAGCAACTTTTGACTGATTAGCATGCCCCATATGCTTCAGAGGTTGTTCAGCATCTTGTAAATACATGGTAATATATGTCTTTCTTTTAATGTTTCTAAATCTGTCACTGTCCCACACAGCATATTAAAAAAAATGACCGTTCTGTTGCATTCCGTGGGACTTTATTGAATTAGTACAAAGTGCAAAGTTTAAATATGTATTGGTTATTGTAGATATTTTTTTCTGAATGGGTAGAAGCATACCCATGTCCTAAGTATGATGCTGCCGCCATGCTGGTCAGAAAGCTGATTTATGAATTGCTACCCCAATTTGGGGTTCCCTGTTGCATAAAATCTCATAGAGGAACTCATTTTACTAGACAAATAGTACAGCACCTTTGTAAAGTTCTTAATACTAATCTTCATTTCCACTGTCCTCACAGACCTCAGGACTCCGGCATAGTTGAACATATAAATCAGAACATTAAAGACTAAATTAGTAAAGCTTACTGCAGAAACAGGGTTGAAATGGCCAGAAGCATTGCCTTCAGTATTTTTTACACTTCAAAGTGCAGTTAGTGCACCCAAAAAGTTTTCCCCAAAAGAAACCCTCATGGGGCAACCTATGAGAATGCTAGCCACAGCCCTACGTACAAGCCTTGAATTGCAATTAACTGATGAAGTAATATTTAGTCACTGTAAACAACTTATTTATGTTCTGCAGCACTGACATTCACAAGTACTCTCTGCCCAGCTCCAGCCTGACCCAGATATGACACATGACATCCAGCCAGGTGATTGGGTGTATGTTCGATTCTTCTCCAGATGCCACTCCCTCCAGCGCTGGTGGAAAGGACCATTCTTGGTGTTTCTTACAACAGCCACAGCTCAAAGGGTCTTCAACTTGGATCCATGTCTCTTATGTGTGCAAAGCAGTTCTGAATGAAGGAGCTCAGTCCATTCCTTTCAGTTCCCCTTCTGCAACATTGTCTAATGATGAACCAGTTTTCTCCTGTACCAGAAGAAAAAGCAGAGAGACTGAGGAAAGAGGCAGTGACTGACGCTGAGAGACCAATGGAAAAGGACATTTTCCCTGAATTAGGTGACCAAGTGCCGCTCATGGGAGATAAACAACAACTGCAGCCATTGGGGAATGTGTTTGGAGTTCAACAGTGAGCTATGCCCAGCAAACCACATTTGTGCCTGGATATATGTGAGGACCCATTCTGACCCTGCCCAGCTCGCTCCTCATGCCTTACTGTTAATTTTCATTTTACTGCTGCAGTTCTTGATTCCTGCAGAAACTGTAAGTACTGCTTAACCTTTTGAGAGAATGCAGCCTAAACAAAAACTGATAAGCTAGCACCCCTCCTTTAATACTTTTGATGCTGCCCTATGAGCCTATGCAAGGACTTTTAATGTCAGCAATTGTTGGGTATGTGCAGCAATCCCAACAGCACAGAGTGGACTACTATCTGAAATTGTTTCATTAAATATCCAAGACTCATAGAGTTTTATTAAATGAGACCAGCGGCATGGTGACCATGACAGTTAAATCTGTATCTGTCTCCTTGTCTTATACTTGAAAAGGAATACTTTGTCTTCAACAAAATGGGGCTGGTATATTTCCTGCTTATGGGGCTCCAAAAGCAATTTGGGAATTGAGAATCAGACTTTCAAAACTATTAGAAGTGTTGAGCAAATCTATGTTTGAGTCTGTCAATTTGATTACTAAAGAATAGAGTGCTATGCATGTTGTAGTGTTGCAGAACTGAATGGAGCTTGATTTTGTGCTTGCATCAAAAGGGGGTGCATGCACGCTTGTGTATGAGGAATGTTGTACTTTTATTACCAATAATGAGCATGCCATACATAGTCACTTGGAAATTATCCAGAAAGTAGTTGAGCTGTCCAATACCAAAGAAGCAGCAGTTAACAGTAGGCATAGCTCACTGATTTATTTTCTGGATGCAGTGGCAGCGTTTTAAAATTTGTCATGCTCATTGCTATCATTATTTTGATTTTTTTTTCTTGCTGTATTTGTATGTAAAACTTTAATAACCAAGCTTACAGCATCTCGATCTAGCATTGCATTACAGAATGTGTATGTCAATAATTTTTAAAGTGTGCCATTTGAGAAGCACATCAATGAAGGCTTTATTAAAAGTGAAAATGAAAAGACAATGCTTGAGGAATTTGGTAAAATGTATAAACATTTTTTGTTTATGAAAATAGCTTTGATGTGATGCTTTCTGAGATTCAAGGGGGGACTGTAAAGGGTTAAACTAAAGTGCATGTGTTTTAGAAAGCTGGTGTACGTGACTGCAAAGGTATCCTAGAGTCATAGAAAAGTACTGAATGTTCAGTTTTGTTAGGTTTTGTTTCCCTGAGCCTGAGGCACTGTTTCTTGCTAGTCATGTAGCAAAAAGGAAACTTATTCCTTATTTGGATAAAATATAGATAAGTATAAAATGTGTTTTTTACTAGACTTGGCATTTTTCCTATTGGATATAATGGTAGTGGTCTGATGGATGAAATGTACTGTCTTATTTCCCTATTGGATGTTAGCAGTGGTCTTGTAGATAGTTTATTACTTTGATGAGAATTTTTGTACAGTGTTTCTAAAATTCTGTGTTTGTACTGTCTCCCGCACATTTGTGGTTTTTCTACAATAAAAGAGTTGTACTTTGATCTGCCAAGTGACTGAAGTATTTATTTAAACCTTAACACCTTCAGCCGAGGAGTCTGTATTCCTGGAGGCTTTTGGTACTGACCTGTCTACCTCCTGGGTTACTCTGTCCGCTGATGAGCTTATTGAGTTAGTCTGTTGAAGGGTGTTGAAACAACTAGACACAGTTGAACCCATACCTAGGAGAACGGACAGGATTATGGCACCACCTATGGATAAACAGTTTTGGGGTAAAGAGGTGCCCGTTGATGCCATGGTTTTAGTGGCAGCCACCAAAAAGGAACTTGCAGAGGAGAGTTCTACTGTTCATCCCCCTAAAAGGTAGTCTAAGGTGATGGACAGGTTTTTGGAAAGTGTCTATGCTTCAGCAACCTTAGCCATAAGGTTGTTGAATTATTTGATACATTTTACAAGATTGCAGAGGGATTTGATTAAGGAACTTGCATATACTCTCTCAAGATCCATGTCTGCAGAGATCCAATCATCCATGACTTCTCAGTTGGATGCCCTTCAATCTTTTTCAAATTCTTCCATGAGGCTTATTTCGCATGTAGCTGAAGGAACTTAAAGGGCAGCAGGTTCAGGCATTTCCATCAGCAGACATACCTGGATGCGCTTATGTGATTTTGCTGAGCCTTTCAAGTCTTTGTTCGTTAATGCTCCTTTTGACAGCACTTTTTTGTTTGGCCCCAAAGTGAAGGACACATTATACAGGTGTGAGAAAGATGGAAAGACCCTATCTGCTGTGGGTGTATGTTTTTCAACCCATCAAAGAACCTTTTCTAGGAATCAGTGAGGTGGTCGGAAGATGTGGTTCAAGAAATCCCAGGGTCCTTTCCAAGACACATTTGGAGGAAGTTCCCGTAGGGGGAGAAGACGGAACTCCAATGGTCGACACTGCCCCCGTGGCAGAGGAGGGCCAGCAAAACCAGGGGTCCAGATATTCTCTCTTTCACAATCAGGGGTCGGTTATCCCTGCACCAGAGAGCCTGGCTAGCCATAACAAAAGATACTTGAGTGCAGAGGATTATTTCCAGAGGTGCCATAATACTCTTTTACCTTCCACCTCCAATCTCAAGAAAAAATCCCTGATGTTCCACCCAGTCAGAGGGAACAAGCAGAAATTCCAATACAAAAGTTACTAGAAAAAAAGAGTCATGCAAGAAATCCCGCCAGACCAGATAAAATCCAGAACTTACTCAACATTTTTTTTAATGCCATAGAAAACAGGGGCTAGAGACCAATTTTGGACCTCAACAACTTAAACAAGTCAGTTTGACGCACCCAGATTTGCTCTGAGCTACTGCACAATGTTACCTCCTATACCGAGCCAACAGATATTGCCAATATACTGGCCAACAGATTCAGTGCCAACTTTACCCCTCCCCCCAAAGGACCAATCACAGTACCAGTAAATTGCCAGGCACCCATTATTACTGCAGCACAGATTAAAACAGCACTGTCCAAAGCCAAGAATACAGCTTCTATGGGACCTGACAAATATCCCTGGCTGTATTCTACATGAACTACAGAGTGAACTGCCACCTCACCTGTGTCCCCTGTTCAATCACAGCCTCACCTCAGGTTTTGTCCCTACCGAATGGCACACTGCTACAGTCAACCCTCTCCACAAAGGAGGAGCGACTACAGACCCTGGGAGCTATCGCCCCATTAGCTTGACGAGTCTAATATGCAAAGCTATGGAATGCATAATCATGGACCTAATAAACAAAGATATAGGGAATCTCAAAACTCTGGATCTCACACAGTTTGTTTTTTGTGAAGGGGTAGATCATGCCTGCTCAATCTGGTTGACTTCTTTGAATCATTCACCAGAGCTGTGGATGAAGGCAAGGTGGTTCATACAGCCTACCTCGATCTGGCCAAGGCCTTTGATACCATTCCCCACTCAGGAATCATAGAAAAACTCACTAAGCTAGGCATCAACCCATATATCACTAGGTGGGTTGCAAACTTGTTCACAGATAGAACCCAGAGTGGATGCTAGCAACAAATGGTCGATTCTTTACCAATCCATGTCTACTCTGATATGAATTACTCAGATATGCAAGAGAGATCTCAGGTGGTGGATTCAGTTGGATCAGGTTCTACAAAGATGTCTGTCCATTCCCCTTGGCCAAAGCCATAGTAACCACAGACACTTCCCAGTTGGGGTGGGGGGCATTTTCTGGGAAAAACAGTCCATGGCACTTGGTCCCCCAGAGAGACCAACGTTTACATTTCAATGTCCTAGAAATGAGAGCAGTGCTTTTAGAATTGCACATCTTTCAAAATGCTGTCCCTTTGGGAACAATTGCAATTCAAATGGGCAGTATGTCAGTAGTTTGATGCATCAACAAACAAGAAGAGACCAAATCTTAGCCCTTGTGTCAAGAAGTTCTTAGAGTGTGTTAATAGTCTATCTCATCCAACCATTTTGTCATAGCAAGTACAGTCTGGGAAAATCCAATGTGATAGCAGACAAAGCTGAGCAGATGCATTCTTCTACATCATGAGTGGTTTCTCAACAAGAACATGATGGAAATGATTTTTCTTGAGTGGGGCCAGCCTTGCTGCAATCCTTTTGCCTCTCTCCTTAGCAACAAATGCAGCAGCTACTTTTCTGTAATCCCCCCTACAGGGGGAATCAGGGAAGCATGTTGTACTTCACAATTGGCCCCCTGGTCTACTAGAAGCCTATCTACCAACCCTGCTATTTCAAAATTATGTTGAACATTTTCTGCTCCAATACATAACATCATTGAATGTTTGGCCCTACCTTTTAAAGAAGGAGATAATTCCTCAACCATTGAAGTTCAGTTAGCAGCAATATCAAACTTTTCCATTGAATTTGAAGTTTCCTCCGTAGCCTGTCATAAGTTGTGTAGAGCTTTCTTGAGAGGCACTCTACTTTTAAGACCTCCTTTCAAAGACCCCACTCCCCTATGGGACCTCAGTTTGGTACCAGAGGCACTTATCCATTCCCCCTTTGAACCAGCAACTGTGTGTGACCTTAAATATCTTACTTGGAAAACAGTTTTTCTAGTAGCTGTTACATCTGCTAGATGAATTTCAGAAATTCAAGCATTGTTTTCAAAACCTCCGTACTTGATTTTTCACAAGGATAGGATAGAGTTACATAACGAACTGCGGTGGTGGTGGTGCGGTAGCATTGTCGCCTCACAGTAAGACGTCTTGTTTGATTCTCAGCTAAAGCGTCTACTGTGTGGAGACATCCATGAATGGGCGTACCTTCATTGAACGTTGTACGTCAGGGCTGGCAACTCGGTACATAAAAATCTGCTGCCAATCATTAGCGGACCAGAGTTCCGCTGTGGCGACCCCTAACCGGGAAAAGCCGAAATATACAACAACAACAGAAAAGAGTTACATAACAAACTAATGCATTCTTTCTTCATAGGGTGGTGTCAGGATCAAGTATCAATCAGCCCATTAATTTGCCAGTTTTCTTTCCCAAATATACTAACAAAGGTGAATATATATATATATACATTTACTTGGATGTTCACAGACAATTACATTTCTACCTGCATAGAACAAAAACATAAGAGCAGACCAGTCTTTTCTTTGCAGACTTAAAATTAGGAAAACCAGTTGCCAAAGTAACTTTAGCCAGATAGCTAACTAATTGTATCTCATTTATTTATAAGAAATTGGGTGTTACTTTACCACAACCAGTACAAGCTCATTCAACTAGATCCATGGCAACGTCTGTAGTTTTTCTTTCCAGGATGTCCATGGATGACATATGAAGAACAGCGGGTCTATATTACAACATCTAATTAAAAGAAGTTCAAACATTGTAATATCGACCCCTAAAGTCCAAATGTTTGAAAATAGCGAAGCTATGGCACATCGACTTTTTTCCCAGGAAAAAAAATTGGTGGGCCATTTTCGGGGCTTTGCTATTTCCTCCACTGTGGTGCAATCTTGGAGTTGGTATATTTAAGTAGGAGGGTGGGGGGCACAGCACCCCACTTTAGTTTTAGTTTAGGGTTAAGTTTTTGTTTTTCATGGAGCAGCAACTTTTTTCCCTGGGGAAAAAAAATCTCTGTTCTGTGTTTTCGGTTTTGTTGGGTTTCAAGATTTAGGGTTCGATATTACAACAGTCAAACTTTTGTTAGTTCGTCGTTTTGATATAGACCCGAGGCGCAGCTACTTCGCCTACCCCCATATCTTTTTTACTCATTACAAATTGGATTTGGTCTCCAGGGGTAGTGCATCATTTGGTTCAACTGTGCTCAGGAACATCCTTCCTTGAGTTCACCTGGGATTTTAGGTAGCTGGGGTCTCTGTCCCATCAGCTGAAGAGAGAATGAAAATTGACATCATCAGATTAAGACATTATGTACTTACCATAATGTTCCATCTGTGTTGTCCATTTTTGTTCTTCAACTCTCCTCCAAACCCATCAGTTGAGGAAGAATGAATACGGGTAACACAGATAGAATGTTGTGTTACGTACATAACTTTTTTACAGTAAAGAAAAGAGAAAAAAGGCTGGACAAAAGAAAGTTTAATGTTTATATACTGTGATCGTGGGGCTGCTGGGTGGGGTGTAAAAGTGTATTAATTATATGTAGAATTAGGATATTTTCTCTTTTTATTTTGCAAGTGGTGGTGTTGTCTTTCGACTTTTCCTGGTTTGTGGTCGCCACAGCAGAACTCCGGTCCGCTAATGATTGGCAGTAGATTTTTACGTGCCGAGTTGCCGGACTTGACGCACAACCTTCAGCGAAGGTACGCCCAGTCACGCATGTCTCCACACAGAAGATGCTCTAGCTGAGAATCGAACAGGACAACATCTTACTGTGAGATGACAACGCTACCGCAGCACCACCACCGCAGTTTTATTTTGCAAATGTGAATGTCTAAATTACTACCTTTGACTTAAGCTATAAACAGATGTTTTTGTACGCACGTAGGCTTTAAAATAAAATAGACTGATGAAAGCCATGAAAATACTAAGCTTCTTACAACTGCTAAGATATTAGCTTGTTTGTTTTCCACTTGCAAATGTTCATTGGAGTCGAAATGTCTGCAGCTGAGGGCAGCTGTACAGTGTTTTGAATGAAATTTACAAAAACTCATTACTGAGTACATTTCCATGGAAACAAGCTGTCTGCAGTTGCAAGGAGTTAATCTTGAAAATTGGGTGTTTTCCCAAGGGAAATGCAAAATTTAAATGTGCAATGGCACACAGTTCAGTGAAAAAAAAGTCTGAAATTACGAGACGTGAATAAGAGCCAACAACCTCCCTAGCAGCCTTAATACTTTAATGCAGTTAGTAGATCAATGTACAATTTAGTTTTATTTAAAGATAGCCAGTGCACTTTTTCTTTGGGCTATAGGTTAATGTTTTCTGAAAGATTACAAGCTGTTTTTCATATATGGGAGGGAAAGAGTGATAAAAAAACAGACAGCAATCAGTGTAAGTGGGAGCACAGGCTGTAGCATGCACTCTAACATGGGTAACCTTAATTTTATATTTGAAAGTGCCTGTAGGTGCATTCATCAATTTGGGGCAGTTGTTCCATTCTGGAGGGTTAAACTTGACATTTTGAAGATGTACATAAGTTTTGTTTGTTTGTTCCAAGTTACTAGGGATGGGGAGTTTTGTATTTATTTTTTGTTTGAGAGTTTTATTAAAAGAAAAAGGTCTAGAAAATGCATCATAGGTTGAAATGGTGATGACAAGAAACAACTGTCAAAAGGTCAGCCTGACGAGCATTAGTATATGCATGTAAGACCAAAGCTGGAAATACATATTCAGTAAAACTCTCATGTATAACTGGTGGAAACAGTATCTCTTATCATGATGGCTATGCTGTCTATATTATCCTGGAACATGAATGGCCTTACATGTATAACTAAAAAAAGAAAGAGTAGTGAATTATGTTAGAAATGCAGAGTGCAAATAGCAATGCTGCAGGAGATACATTTGTAAAGAAATGAGCATGTGAATTTGACAGAGAATGTCAGAATGGATATTCAGTGGAATATCAGGGACAGAGAAAAGGAAAGCAATTATACTAATTGATAAAGTAACTCCAATAGTGATAGATGAGGAAAAAGACAAAAATGGTAGATTTGTGGTAGTAAGGGGCTACTGGTAAGGGAGGTGGATTACAATGGCAGATATATTCCACCAAAAACTCTTATTATGGAGCTGAAGAAAGTTTTGAGAGAAGTAATCTGCTTTTAACAGGAACTATTATGTATAGGTAGGGACTGGAAATTGGTGTCCAATAGTGTGGATGTATCGAGGGACCTAGAAGGAAAAATATAACATAAAAGGGTAGATTTCTGAAGAAAATTGTGAAAGTATTTGTGAAAGTATTTGGCATGGAAGATGTGAATTCAGTTGTAGGAACTCAGTCGTAATTTGTATATTATTCCCCATGGTACAATAACTGGGTTAGACTAGATAGGTGCAGGATAGTGAAGTAAAAGCAGGACACAGACGCTTTCCCACCTAACTGTTAAAAAGAGAAGAATTTAAGGAATGGGCAGTGAAAATTATTCAAGCGTTAAGAAAATAGATGTATCTTCAGAAGTTATAGCTTATAGGTTCATAGGTTCATACTAGGCTATCTGCCCTAGGGCATTTATAAGCCTAGCCAGAATGTGTTTGGCTTTCGCCATCCATTTTAAATTTATTTTGCTATGCCCTTTTTCGAGGTTAGTATATTGTGCCTCTGTCTAACAGTGACACAGGAGTGATACCCGGGGTAAACCTACGATCTCCCATCCACTCATCAAGATTCCTCTTGAAGAGAGTCAATGAGGGACTCTGCCTAACCTGGACTGGGATTTTATTCCAGAGTGAAGGGAGCCTCTGGGTTATGAATCTGTCCCTCCAGCATGTCCTATTTATTTCAGTGCTGAGGTTCAAGTCTCGAGCGTAGCTCGATGGGATTTGGATTTTCTGAGGTGCAGCATGTCCATTAATTCCGGGTTGGACATGGCTTTATACGTCAGGCACAGATCGCCTCTGAACAGGCGGTATGCCACTGAGTAGAGCTGGAGTTTCTTTAACCGGGCAGCATATGACATCTGTTTGAGCCCTTTGATCCTCTTGGTGAGGTACTTTTGGGGTCTTTCCAGTTGCTGCAGGTGTCTGGTAAGGTACATCCCAAAAGGGGCATTGTACTCAATTATGGGCCTGATGAGGGATGAGTAAAGAGGCATGATGACCTCCCCTGATCTAGATGTGAATCCCTTCATAATTAGGTGGGCTATATAAAATGTTTTTCTAACCACTTTGGCCATGTGGTTGTCAAATGAGAGATTGCTATCAACTTGGGTCCCCAGGTCCCTAATTACTTCTTCTGTACTTAATGGATTACCACCTATGTGGTAATTTGTGGGCACTTTGTTTTTGCCAAAGGGATGACTATACACTTTTGGCATTTAGCTTGAGGCCATGGCTCTGGCACCAATTGTCTGTTTCTATGAGGCCCTTTTGGAGGATACTTGTGTCGGCTGGAGAGTCGATTATGGCACCCAGTTTGCAGTCATCTGCGAACTTGGTCAGCCATAGTCCTTCCGTGTTGGCCTGTACCTCCGAGAAATATATACCGAACAAGAGAGGTCCCAGGACTGAGCCTTGTGGGACACCACTTGTAACTGGTTTGGAGTCTGACATGGCTCCAGCAATTCTAACCATGTGGGTTCTGTCCTTGAGCCAGTTTGCAATCCATCTAGTGACATAGGGGTTTATATTTAAGCTGGTGAGCTTATCTATAATGCCCGAGTGGGGTATTGTATCGAAGGCTTTTGCGAGGTCCAGGTAGGCTGTGTGGACCACCTTCCCCTCGTCAATGGCCTTGGTGACTGTTTCAAAGAAATCAACCAGGTTTAAGAGGCAGGATCTGCCCTTAACAAAGCCGAACTGGGTAGGATCCAGTGTTTGTAGGTCCCCAATATCTTTATTTATGAGGTCCATGATGATCCTTTCCATAGCTTTGCAGACCAAGCTAGTCAGACTTATGGGGCGATAGTTTCCAGGATCCATTGAGGTACCACCTTTATGGAGAGGGACCACTGTTGCTGTACGCCACTCTTTGGGCACATATCCTGTAGTAAGGCTGAGATTGAACAGTAGTTTTATGTTTGGGTTTAGCTCTTCTTGGAGTTCATGTAGGATGCAGCCCGGGACACCATCTGGTCCCATTGATGCTGTGTTTTTTGCTTTGGAGAGGGCGGCTCTTACCTGAGCATCTGAGATGTCAGGGGGGCAGCACTCTGCTGGGATAGATATTTGCCCTTTTGGTGGGGAGGGGAGGGGGCAATTTGCTCTGAACCTGTCAGCTAGGATGTTGGCAGTGTCTGTGGGTTTGGTGTATTTTTTGTCATTTTGGACTAATTCTGAGCATATCTGGGAATTACCACCCTGGTTCCTAACATAACTAAAGAAAGCCTTGTGATTATCCTTAGTGTCCTGTGCAATTTTTCTCTCAAAGCTGGCCTTAGACAATTTTATGTGTGCCCGTAGTTTTTTGCTAATACTGATCAGTGATGCCTTCCCTTTTTGGGATTTTGCTCTATCATTTAGTAGCTTCCTCCTTCTATTGTATAGTTTGTTTATGGCTGGGGTCCACCAGACAGGACGTCTGCCTTTGGAGGATTGGGTCTTGGTTTTATTTGGGATCGCATGCTCCATGCATTCCTGAAGGTGTTCATAGAATGCGTTTATAAAGGATTCTGCAGTCTGGGCCGAATTTTCTACAGGCCCGGGGCTTTGAAGGATTCCACCTCAGTTTTGAGGAGTGTGAAATTTGCTTTAGAGAAGTTTTTCACTGTGGTTTTCTGGGCAGGGGTGGGGTCGGGATGTGAATATCCAGTGAGATTAGTTTATGGTCTGATCTTACCAGTGAGGGATACACTTCTGGTCTGGAGCATAGAGTCCCCATGTTGGTGATGATCAGGTCCAGTATGTTTTCCCCTCTTGTGGGAGTGGTAACAAGTTGTTCCATAGCATTTGAGTTTATAAATTCTAGGAACCTTTGGGCTAGGGTGTTGGAGCTAGAGTAATGCTCCCAGTCTATGTTTGGGTAGTTGAAGTCGCCCAAAATAATGGTGTTTGGAGAGACCTTCATATTTTCCAGTGTTCTCAGGAAGGCCGAGTGGGGTTCCTGGGTTTGGGAGGGTGGTCTGTAGCAGGCTATAAACTGGAAGGCAGTTTTACCCACTGTTAGTTGCACATGAATAGTCTCTGATGCTTCGTGCTTTGCCACCAACCTGGAGGTGTGGGTATCTTTGATGAATATCGATACTCCCTCCTTTTGTGGTTCGGTCCAAGTTTTGGGGCCAAAAGCATGGTATGAGGTATAACCTGGTAGTGCTGGGGTGCTCTCGGGAGCCCTGAACCAGGTTTCTGTTACTGCACAGATATCGATGTTCTCCATGCTAAGGAGAGTTTTGAGTGTGTGCATCTTGAGGTTTAGACTTCTGGTGTTGAGTAGCATTACTCTTAGTTTCTTATCCCTTGTGATACCTATGGAGGTGGGTTTGTCTTTTGAGCCTTGCCTAAAAAAGGCACTATGGGGGTAGCAAGAGCCTTTGCCAATATCCGAAAGACCAGGGGTGACAGGTGCAAGCCATCCCTAGCGAAGCATCGTGGCTTGTCGAGCATATCATCCCAAGCTGACAGGCATTGGATCCCCTTTGAATGACACCAGGATAAAATGAAGATTGAGTTTAAAATAGGGTTGAAATGAAAGAGAGAGAGATAGATATGGTTAAGAAGAAATAGAAATTACTTAGAGGAGCTGACAAAGGTTAAAGTGTTGCAGAATAAAGGAATCTCACAGAACAAGATGTGGAGCAAATGCAGAACAGTAGTAGCGTTTTATATTAATATTTCAACTTTTGCAAAACTGAAATACATTTTCTTTTACAAACATAAAATTAACTGCAGCTGCACTTCAGCCTTCCTCATTAACTAACACAAAATATGAACCAGAACAAAACTGTTTTATTTATATTACTAATCTGAACCTGTATAAAACTTTGAACTTATAAAACTAAAATGTAATTCTCTTATATAAAAATAAATTTAACTTGTTCTAGCTCTTTTCTTACCTTCACATTGAGTAATACTTTTCTAGCCAATGAAATGCTCTGTACATATACCTTAGCAAAGTCACTATATTTGAAAAACAAAAAAAGTCACCCTCTCTCCATACAGAAAACTTCACCCGTCTACACACCTTCTTTTTTAAATATACCTGTAGGGAATGTAGTAACACCCTACATATATGAAAATACAAACTCAGTTTCGTCATGCAGTACATAAAAGAAACATAAAAAAAAAACATTTGGGGACTGTTCATTCAAGGAAATGTGATCAAGAAAATGACTTTTAATGAGAGACTGTTTATTGATAGAGTCCATATCTGTAACTAAAAATCTGCTTTGCTTCATCAGACATCTACGGAAGAAAATACTGTCACTTTAGATCCATGTTAACCTTGTGCTTGGAAAAATGAAGTCTTTAAAGACAGATGCAACTCCCACTGTGCAGAGACCTCTCACCTGTTTATACAGTTGCAAACACAGTAACTGTTCAAGGATTTCTATCATATTTGCCTGTGCCTGACAACAAAATACTTTGCCAACATGCTTTACGGGCACACACACACACACACATATTATAGCTATATAGACATACATTTAGATATACATATGGTTTTACAATTTACAGCAGAGGTATATATTCGATATACTTGTAGTCAAAGAAAGTATCTTTTATAATGTGGCTTGTAGTAATATATCCAGTTTTGTTTCTTCCTCACAGCTGTGTAAACAACATCAGTACTACATTTATATATGAAGACAAATGTGACTGTCAAAGAATGGAGCATCCACCACAAACCATTCATCCCATGTTTTCTTCTAACTCCTTTTGTCTAAAGACCCTAATAGTCATGCAGTGATGTTGCTTGCTAGCTGTGAAAATGCAGTACAAGTGAGGAAGAAACAAAACTGATTTTTTTTTTACAAACCACATTATAAGCGTACTCAACACGTTTTACTATATAAATATGTTGAATATGTAAATGTTAAAGCAGCACTGACTCTTTGCTGTAAGCATATGTGAGACAGTTCCTTATCAATTCCATTGTTATCATTTGTGGTCACTGATATGTTGATCCCATGCAGTTTTAAATTACACCTATTTGTGTGCCCTTTTTCATTCCATTATCCATATCTAAGGCTAAAGGCTGGCTGAACTTGCACTGCTGATGTTAAAACACATTGCTACTGTGACAGTAATAGAAACTTGTATAGAGAGAACTGTCAAAGGAATACAGCTATAGCAGGATAAACTTTATATGTGTGGAAAGAGAGAATAAAAGCATAGCAGATGTAAGTATCTATATTGAAGGAAGAAACATGGAAGTATGAAACTTTAATGTCTGGGACTGACTTCAATCCTTGCAGATGTCTAAAATAAGGCAAAATCAGAAACGTCTGAGCAGTCAGTATTTATGTCTACAAAGGCATTCCAGGAGACATCCCACAGTATATTTGCCATAATGCATATGGTCAAAAGGCAGACTTTATTTCCAAGAAACCTTGCAATCATAAAACAATGAGACAACTTTTCAGGAGTATACAGTAAACTGGAACTGTATCACTCTGGCAGCAGAATTAAGTCTTCTAAGACTTCCGATGCAGACATAATAAATTCCCTCATTATTTCTCAACATACATAACTCATCTTAACAACTGACATGTTAACTTCACTTACTGAGATAAAAAGCGCCGACCAAGATTTATTTTTTGTACATAAGCACTAAAGAGTATGCAAAAGTCACTTATGCCTTTGATTGGCCCTGTTTTGCAACACTAGGTAGCCTAGAGCTTAACATTCGCCACCAATAACACAGATATTCAAAACAGCACTGACAGCGCTGATCACGACAAGAACAATTCATAAATAAGTTCAACTTCATACTTTTTACTATGAGTCTATGACTCAAAACAATGTTTTTCATTGTCTTTATTTATATTTCTTCATGATTGTGATGACCAGCTATTCACAGCTGCACGGCTTCGAGTCGGATGAGACTGCACTGCTGCGTGGCATGGGGACAGGGATGCTTCCTGCCTGCCTAAGTTCTAAAAATCTAAACTAGCAGATTCTGAGACTTCACACTGGGATGATCTGAGGTTTCTGAGAGCTGAGCTGCTGCAACCAGAGTGCGAGACGTGCTTCAAGTGTGTATGAAGCGTGCGTCTATAAACATAAATCCACTCTGCCTCAGCCAAATTCCGATAGACTGGCAGGCCGGTCACGGAACTGATGTCATCGCTCACGCCTCTGCATGCGATGACATCAGCAAAAAGAAAAGATCAAAAACATTTTTAAAAAAAAGCAGGGAAATTCGAGATTTAAGGGAGCCACTCGAAAACTAGTAGCACCTCATTATTTGGACCTTAAAACCGGTAATCACCAAGGAATTTGGTACGGTTGAGAGGTATGGGCAAGGATGTGTCTTCTTTCCTCTTTGTTGTTTGCTTTATATTTAGAGCCATTGGCAAAGAAAATAAGGGATTCAGAAGTACACATATATAATTGTTATGGTAATCAAGAAAAGTTGGCTTTGTTTGCAGATTATATTATTTTGTACCTGATAAATCCAGAAAAAGCACATATCAGTGTTGTGGAACATTTTGAGACAGTTTCAGGTCTTTTCAGGATATAAAATCAGTGAAAAGAAAACAAAAGCTATAGCTGTAAATTATGTACCCACATAGAAATTGATTCAGAAATGTCCATATTTATGGGGACACCATAACATGAAGTATGTAGGAGTATGGATTAAAAAGGCTTCCATTATGTCAACTAAGCATATGTGGGAAGAGTCTAAAAAGATAAAAAATTGAAAAACTGTAAATTCTTATTTATGGATATGGATAGTAAAATGCAAGCAGTGAAAATGTTTTTATTTCCTTTAGCCTTGCATTTGGGTCAAGCATGCTTTTATCAACCCAGGGTGTTATTATGGACAATAATAAAGAAATGAAGGGATTTATCTGGGAGGAAAAGAGGGCAAGAGTTAAGTGGTATACATTGATCCTTCCAATATCACAACGTGATTTAGGTTTATAGCTACACATTTAAGGCTCATATACATAACACAGGTAGAAGGTTATAATTCATAGAGGCAAGGGATAAGTCCAAGAAAAGGAGAAAGTCAGATTTTGGGTGCAGATTCTTAAGGAAAATAACCAGACAGAATATGGACAATAATGGAGAGATGAAAACTCAGCAAGCAAAGGAGAGTAGTAGTGCTGAAGTTGAATTCATCTTTAAGTTTTGATGAATACCTTTGCTTGGTGGACCCTATTTTTCACAAAATCTCACCAAAGTAACACCGATAGATGGACTGTATTTATATAGCATATATGGTGGACAGAAGTAACTCAAAAAAAAAAAGATAGCTGGTTGCACAAGTCCCAGAATAAAAAAGTGCCCAGTCCTGATAGGCACACTGGTGCCAGGACTGGAAAAAATAACAGTGTAAAATCTTCAAAATTCAGAAACATTCTTACAATCGGGCCAGGCCAAATGGGAGGATGCCCCCCCCCCCCATTCTAGAAAGAAGTAGCAGTCCACAAAAATCACAAAAACTGGTAGGCCAGAGAAGAGCCATAAAGACGATAGAGTGGACTATTGAAAATTAGAAATTATGTATTGTTACTATTATGCAAAAAAGGCCAGAATTATGAGACAGAGGATATAGAAAAAGATTACAAGATAAATTAGAGTAAAGAAAAATACTTTCACAGGAAAAACTGTTAGAAGAAGCTTCAAATAAAAATTTGCGTTCATTAATACAACAGAGTTTTGAAAAACAGTATATTGATCAAGAAACTTTGATCTGTTTGGAAAAAAAGAAACATCTGAGGAAGTGCGAATATGTAAACAACAAAATCTAGACATTTTTGAAAAGTATAAAAAGGAAATACGGACATGGGAAAAAAGCCATATTTGATGTGGTGCAATATTTATGCAAAGGAGAAAGCAAAGTTAATTAATATAGAGAAAGCAGCCACAAAGATATTCGAAGAGAAATACAAAGGCATCCAGATATGGAAAATTTCACAATAAAAAAATATAATATCACAAAGATGGAATGTGGAAAAGAAGATTAGTAAAGCAGAAGTTAAAGAAATAGAAGCTGAAGTTATGGAGTGTCTTTGGAGTGAAGGATTTAATGTAGAAAGTCTAATACAGACTACATCACAGCATGATGGAGTGAGTCCCCAAAGTAAGGAGAAGCAGGAAGAAATATGGACATGGGAAAGAAAAAGAGATTTAATATGGTGTAATATTTATGCAAAGGAGAAAGCAAAACTAACCAATACAAAAAGATCAGCACCAAAGCTATTTGAAGAGAAATACAGGCAAAGGAATCTGGATATGGAAAACTTTACAGTACAAACAGTAAGAAGATAGAGGAAAACTAGAAAAGGAGATTAGTATTGGAGAAGTTAAAGAAATAAAAATTTAGGGTATGGAGCACCTGCAAAGTGAAGGATTCCGTGTGGAAAATCTAATGCAGAAAGCAACACAACAGGATAGCGCAATAGATATCCAAATTAAGGGGAAACCAGTGGAACAGGAAGCAATTGGTCAGGTGCCATATCAAGATATTTTGGAGCCCTTCACAGGAAGACAGTATAAAAGTTCACTTGAAGCTAGACAGCAAGGGAAGGAACAGGAGACTGTGGAAACTCTGATGCAGTCAGTGTTGAGGAGTGAGAGGCCAGTAAGTTCCCATATGACAGAGCAATGGATGGCGCAGGATGAAATTGAAGAGAAGGTGCCACAGGAAGATGAGGTAGAACTTTCTATAGAATGCCCGCAGGAAGTGGAAAACAAAGGATGTGCTCTCTGTCTGGAAGAAAATGAACTAAGGAAGAGTTGCTTGATTTAATGAACATAGATATACTAAACTCAATGAAAGAAAATGACTGCAGAAGGTCAATAAAACCCCAAAAGTCAGAAGTCTGATAAAACAAATGAACACAGTAATTAGGACAGTCCATAGAGATCCATGTGATATAACAGAAGTAAACCGGATATGTTACTGTGCAGCTAAATTGATAACTGATAAAGTTCTAATACAAGAGCAAGGGTGTGAGGCAAAGGAAGGGGAAAAATCAAATACCATCATGGAACTATCAAATAGAGAAAAATATAAAGCAATTATTACTATCTTTTACTAACACTATCCTTCACCATAAAAACAATGGCCATTTCTCCTTTGCTACTTTCCTAGACCTATCTAAAGCATTTGACATGGTCTCGCACAAACAACTCCTCTGTGTACTCAATAACCTATCCTTTTCTCAGTCAGTCACCAACTGGTTTCAAAGTTACCTGTCTGACCGCCAGCAATCTGTTGTATGGCAAAATTACATATCTCCCCAACTACCTGTCTCTATTGGTGTTCCCCAAGAATCCATCCTTGGACCCTACTCTTCTCTATTTTCACCAATAATCTAGCCTCTGCCACCAAACATGGCACACTCATACAATATGCAGATGACTCAACCATCATCTGCTCCGCCCAGTCCCTAACCGAACTGCAAAAGGTCACACAGCATGCCTTTTCCTCTATTGAAACTTGGCTATCCGATGCCCAGTTAATACTCAACCCAAACAAAACTAAACTCCTAATCTTTGAACCCACCAAACATACTCAAAACAACTCCCACTTTAACATAACAGCAAAAGACAACACCACTATCCACCCAACAAATCGCACCAAATTGGTAGGAGTTGAAATAGACAACAATCTCAAATTTGACATTCACATATCCATTACCATAAACAAAGTCCACCAAAAACTAGGAGCCTTATACAGAAATAAGCAACTCCTCACCAAAGCAGGTAGGATTTCAATTGCAAATTTGCACCTTATGTCCATCCTGCTTTATGCCTCTCCAATATATACCAACTTAAGGCAATGCGATCTAAATAAACTTGAGACCTGCTACAACAAAATTGCCAAATTCGCCACCGGGTCAACCTACCACAATCACCACTGTCTCTTAACTTACTGAACTAGGCTGGCTAGAACTCCCTCACCTCCTTCAATGGTATCAACTCACACTCGCCCACAAACTGGTTAACCATCCTCTAAAGGTCCCATCCCTCCAGTATCTACTCCAACCCTATCTCAAAACCAGACCACTACGATCCAGCAACAAAAATCAATTACAAGTTACTAGAGCTAATAACACTGCTGGAGAAGCACTATTCTCCAGCGCTATAGCCAAATTATGGAACACCCTCCCCCCACAATAACTTCTCCAACATCATGGACCCACTTCAAAGCATTACTTAAAGCGCACCTAAAAACATGCTGGCTATGCCCTTATAACTCTCCCCTCTAACTTCTCCCATTCCATCTACCTCTCTTCCACCCCACAAACTACCTTTGATTACAGCAAGCTCCGATACTGCCATGCCTGTCTACTTATTATATGGCAGTAACTTGATATTGTAACAATTTTTAATATCTGCTTTGACTTTGTGGATAGAACAGATGCTAGTTATCTACTGAATGTAACATGTTCTTCATCTGTAACTATGTTTGTAATATTTTAATTGCTAGGATTCTTAATCTGTAACTATGTCTGTAATATTTTAATTTGTGGAGCTTTCCTCCCCGGGCCTCCGTTGAAAATGGACCTGCGTCCAGTCGGACATTCTCGGTCAACAAATGTAAATAAATAAATAATTAATTAAGGCAAGTGTCACTGTTAGAAGACTATAGAAGAGGGAATAGATCAACAAAATACTAAGAAAGATAGATGTGATAAAACCAGTGCACAGTATTAGAACAGGCCAGGATCTGTCATGCAGTATCGCAAATAATAAATTAAAGATTTCAGCACAGGCGGAAAAACTTAGAAGATACACATATAAATATAAAGGAAAAGTACGAAATAGGCAATTTAGTGATGACCCAAAAAAGTTTTATAGAGAACTGGGTAACAAGGTAAAAGGAATTGAAAGACCTCCAAGAAAAGAAATAGATGCATTTTGGAGAAGTATCTATGAAGATCATGTGAAATACAGCAAAGATGCCAAATGGATAAAAGAAGTAAAAGAAAAAATAAGAAGTTTAAAGGTACAGGATATGAAATGAGATGAAGTAACAGCCAGAGATAGTGAAACAAAGTTAAGAAAAGCCTCTAATTGGAAAACCCCAGGCCCAGATGCAGTGCCTAACTTTTGGTTAAAAGTATTAACATCTTTGCATGAAGACCTAGCCATAAGTAAGAACTATTTATATGTGCACCCCGAACAGACACCAATCTGGCTAACAACAGGTAAAACAATGCTCCTACTTAAGAGTGAACCTGCAAGCTACCCAAAAATTATAGACCGATA
This sequence comes from Protopterus annectens, assembly GCF_019279795.1. NCBI lineage: Eukaryota > Metazoa > Chordata > Ceratodontiformes > Protopteridae > Protopterus > Protopterus annectens. Next base: position 1,206,829,744 of record NC_056743.1, read on the forward strand.
ACTTGCCTTCTGACGACGTATAAACTATACATGGGAATTGATGCTGACAGAGTTTATAGTCATTGTCATTCAGAAGAAAACTCAATTATGACAGTAGGACAAAAGGGCAATAAAAGAAAGTCATATGGAACAAAGGATCATTTGTGGTTAAATAAAGTCATAGTGGAGAACTGTAAAAAGGAGAATAATCTCAAGTATGGCATGGACTGACTACAAAAAAAGCATTTGATAGTATCCCACATTCACGGATAAAAGAGTGCTTAAAAATGTATAAGATACATACTACACTGATCAGCTACGTTACAGTGACCATGATACAGTGGCAAACCACTTTGTAATTAAACCATGATAAAGGACAAATTATTATCCCAAGGATAAACATTCAAAGGGGGAAATTCCAGGGTGACTGTTTGCCACCGTTGCTGTTCTGCCTTGCCCTTAAGCCATTAATCTGTTTACTTAACAGCTTAGGCCATGGCTATAATTTGTCTAGAGACTTCTCATCTTCTATTTGTCGATGATTTAAAATTGTGTAGCTCATCAGATGAGGAACTGAAAGCACAGCTGCTGGTTGTCAAAACTTTTTCAGATGATATTAGAATGTCATTTGGCCTTGATAAAAGTGCAAAAACAACCTTCAAAGCAAGAAAACTGCAGCACCAGGAAAACATCAGTTTGGGACAAGAATGTGATATAAAAGAACTTGAGCAAGAGGGAGTGTATAAATACTTGGGAATTGATGAAGGACCAGCAGTAAAACACGGACAAATGCGAGTAAAACTTAGGAATATTTAGAAGACTTAAATTAATCCTGAAAATAGCACTGATGTCTAGGAACAAAATCCAAACTATAAACCAATTTGCTCTTCCTGTCCTAACTTACAGTTTTGGAGTGATTGACTGGCTCCAAAATGTGTTGGATAAATTAGATATTAAAACAAGAAGGATGCTTCATGCTCACCAAATGATTTATAAAAATCATTGCATACCAATATTATATATTCCCCGTTCTGAAGGAGGGATGGGCCTCCTTGAAATTGATTACATGTATAGATCTGCAGTTGTGGGACTCTACACATATCTTCTGACCTCACAAAACCCAAACGTAGTGAAAGTTTTGAAATAGGAGGAGAATAAATCTAAGATGACTTCCCTGTTTAGCTTAGCAGAAGCATATCGTCATCAAGCAGGAATGGAAATCAAACCAGAAGTAGATAAAAATCAGGCAGCACCTGATTGTGCCAAAAAAAAGAAAAGAAAGAATATAGGGTGAAGGATCAGATGAAAAGGCAAGAAATGTGGAAGATGCACAAAAGGTGAAGGATCAGATGAAAAGGCAAGAAATGTGGAAAATGCATAAATATAGTTGCAGGTATAGAAAACTTCTGGAAGAACCTTATGTTGATCATGAAAGAACACAGGAATGTTTAAGGAGAGGTGAATTCAAACCAAGAGATAAAAAGTTAATATTGGCGGCACAAGAATGTGGGCTACATACACGTTGGTTTACAAAGTCCATTGAACATGTGGGAGAAACAGACAAATGATGGAAACTGTTGCACACCTACTTGCTGGTTGTGACATACTAATGGCAGAAGGACTGTATACTGAAAGGCATAATAGTGTGGCAAGACTGCTGCACTGGGGATTATGCAAACATTATGGTGTTGAAGTGACTGAAAAACACTGGAAACGACCCACAAAGCATCATAGAAAATAATGGTTTACATCACATTGGATCATCCATTGCCAACAGTTCAAAAGATAGATGCTAGAAAACCAATGTAGTGATCCAGGAAAAGAAGACAAAAGTAGTATTGATCATTGAAATCGCCACACCCAGTGACTACAGTGACCTGCGTACAGAGAGAGAGTCATAAAATATCAGGATCTGCAAGCAGAAATGAGAGCAATGTGGAAGAAGGAAACCCAGATAGTTACGATAGTAGTAAGAGCAACGGGTCTTATAAAAAAAAGGGTCTACAATCATATTTAGATACACTACCAATACACGTAAATCCATATAAATTACAGGAGGAGTCATTACTGGGCATATTGCGAGCGTTGTGAAGAGCACTTTTGGCTGACATCAGAGAGTGAAACAATACTAATTTCATGAACTTTAATTGTACTTTGGCTTAGGAATGGGGTCCATTCCTGTCATGGTATTAGAACCCCAAAACATTTGGAGAAATTAAAAATAGAGGAATCAATATTATATACAGAAAGTATTCTAAAAACTATGCAAGTACAAGAATAGAGTTGAATTTGGCAACAGGGATGACTGCAGGTAAGGGTGCAGAAAATGGGCAAGAGGGGGCTGGAATTTACTGGAGAAACCTGTTAAAGGAACCAAATTATTGGGAGCAAATCACTCAAGCAGTAAAGTTAATAAAGAGGGATGAGGCCAATAAAGACATCTGAATTGCATGTTAGAGACTGCCTTCCCTACCAGGGCTTGATCTCAAAGTACAGACAAAAAGAAAGGGACAGGGGGATTTTAAGTGAAAGACCGTTTTTAAAAGAGTTTTATTTGAATCTACAACAGAAGTAGCTGTTATAAAGGGGATAATTAGTAGGGCATATAAAGTATTGCATGATAACTATAAGAATCATTCAGAGGAGGTTAGAAAAACAGAGAGAGTGGAAAAGCAATTTACAAAAAAAAAAAAAAAACAATGGGAAGACATATGTAAATATGCAACCAAGTCCACAAGGTTTAGGATCTTTGCTTGGAAATATTTGCATAGGTGTTTTTATATCCCAAACATAATTCAAATACTTTTTTCTTATGTACATAGCAAATGTTGGGAGGCGAAATGGAGAAGATATAGGTAATTGGGAACATGTTTTGGGAGTCTAATGAGTTAATAGATTTTAAAAATTCCCTACAGAGTACTCTGTCAGAAATATTGGGTGAGCAAATGGCTGTAAGCAAGGAAATTATTCTTTTGAGCTGGGATACATGATCTGAATTGCCTAAACATAGTAAGCCCTTTTAAAGTTTAATTATGTTGTCTGCCAAAAAAAAAACACTACTAGAAAATGGAAATCAAAGTTTACACCAGCTGTATTTGAGGTATTGAAAATTACAAAAGAGATAAAAAAAAACTGGAAGAGGAATCTTTAGGAAAGGGAAGGAGCAAATTTCTTAGAAATAAATGGAAATGGTGGGAACAGTATACACGTAATAATGTTTAAGAGGAGAATGAATAAGGTTTAAGGGAAAGCGGGAACTCAGCATTTTTTTGCAATGTTGGACTGATTATAGTAGCAAAGGAAATATATGTGATGTATATTGTATTTAAATGGAAAATGTTAAAATGTTTTTTTTTCTATTAATATATGTTTGCGTATGTCTTAAGTGATAATTTAATAATGTTTTAACAAAAGATTCAAAATGCAAGATTTCCTTTAGCAAACCCCCATTAGTTAAAATCTAATAGAAGCGGGTCCCTTGTGTCATTTTGGATAAGATCCATTATGACTGTCTTCACAGATTTGCATTGAATACTGGTCAGGTTGATAGGTCTAAAACTTTTTAGGTCTGATGTGATCCTCCCTTTGTCATTTTTGGTACTGCTATAGCTTGTAGCCATCGTGGATGAGACCAGATGCTACCATAATGTTTTATCTGAACAATAAGGATTTTTTTTCATAACACTTGTGTAGGAACCCACTGAGCAAGTTATCTGGTTTCATGGAGCTTGAGTGTTTCATTTTTCTTGTGTTAGCAATTATTGTATGTTTAGTTACATAAGAGAGGTCTATATAGTACTCTTACGGTTTCTTTCCTTACCACGAAGTCTGCACAAAATTATTCTGTCAGTGCTAATACTGTATCCTGTGACCTTGTCATATCCTAATTTTTCATTATTTATTTTATTTATTTATTTATTTGACATTTGGTGACTAGGTTGGTCCAGCTGGGTCAGAGCCCTTTTTCAGTGGAGACCCGGGGAGAAAAGCTGCAATGTTAATACACAAAATTAAGTTGACATAGTACATGGCAAATTATACAAAGTCACCAATAGTGATATGCAAAATAGCGGGTTTAACATGAGTAACAATTAGACTCTACATATCAGCAAGCACAGTAGGTACAGTGCAGAGTAAAAAGTAGAACAGATAAAATTTACATTTATGTCAAGGCAAATTACAGTAGATACAGTACAGAGTAGAGTAAATAAGTAAAAGTTTTTTTTATCCTTAGTCATCCAAAAAGTAGAAAAATTAAAAGCTAACATTTAAGAACAAGACAAAGTAAAGTAGGTACAGAGAAGGGTAGATTAATATAAGTTTACATCCTTAGACATCAGTACAGATTAAAATAGCCATAATGGGAGAGAAGTGGTCAGGTAAGAAAGATTCCACAAGAATGTAGGTATAAGGTAGAGAGATAGGAATGTAGGAATGCTGAGTTGAAAAATAGAAAATTAGGAAGAAGGTTGGGTTACACAGGTGTGGGAGAAAAGAGAGAGGCTGGTTGGCTGAGAGGAGATGGGTAGCATTTTGCATTCACAATTTTGCCCCTCAGCTTTCTGATGTTATTAAATAACACCTGCTATCAAACTGATTTCATGGTTATATCTGGAAGTACAATAATTTTCTTTACTTTCATAAATATGTTTTCGTAATTAGAGTAAATTTTGAAAGGTAAATCTTTATCTGTTCTATGTGATTAATGTAATAATTCTACCCATTGTTTTATTTACTTGTATGTTTATATCTTACATGGTACGTATTCATGAATGCAGCAAAACTACAGTTCCTTGATAGTATTCCAAACAGATTTACTTGGGTTGGGGATTGGGGGGCATTGAATATAGTATCCTAAATTGTTCTTGCAAGTACTTAATTTGCTGCCTTATAGCTTCCAATGATAAAATCTGTGAAGTACGATACATTTAGGAGTGCGTTTGACTTTACTCAAATTAAAGATGGTCCTTTTTATATGATATTGAATAGTTTATATACTCAGTATGTTTGGATAGTTGAAATACTCCATAGCAACTGCATTTTCATTGATTTTCTTTTACATCCAAAAGTTTAATCATGAAATCCTCACACACTGTAGGGGGCATGATTTATTTATTCATTGACATTTGATTACTGGGAAAATCTGACTGAGTAGGAGCCTATTTTCAGTGGAGGTCTGGGGAGAAAAGCTCAAAAGTATTACAAAACATTTCAAGAAAAATATTTTTATAGACTTTAAAAATAATACAAAAAAGGACAAATACAATTTAAATAATTATACCAGATTAGACATAATATGAAACATTCAAAATATGTAAAAAAGTGCACCACTGTACCTTCCCAAGAAAAGAAGTAATAAATAAAGGTAAAAAGTGGAAGGCACAAACAGGCAGTCACAACAAGTACGTTACTCAGCTTAAATAAATCCAACTGGTAAAAATCCAAATGGCAGGTGCGTAATTCTTCAAACCTGGAAATTCATCACTCTGAAATAGTTCTTTCCACACTCTGAAAAGCAGTTTCAAACAGAAAAAGCAGCACAGGTAAAAACAGCTGCTTCCCTCCGTCTAACAATAGCTTGTAACAAAGTTCCAAAATCAAGAACAACCAAGCGTTAGGCGGAATAAACTTTAATTAACATAAAAAGGCGAGCGCTTTCAACAATAGTCTTCCTCAGGCCATTGAAAATGCTATGCAAACAAGGTACATAAATACACTTTCCATTTGAAAAAATTATGTCATTTCCTGTTAAGGAATAGTTTAAATAAAATAAAGTGGTAGCGCTGAAATTTTAAAAGCCTATTACATACAAAATTACAAAAGCAACCTTCACCTCAGGAGGATGATTTCTGTGTTGTACCACTGGGGTGCTAAATGGGGCTGCAGTGTGACATATGCATGCCCTGGTAGGTTGCATTGTTACATTACTGAGTACAGACTGTGTAAATTCCTCACTTTGCCCTTGAGAACAATAAAACACTGGATTTATCAGTGACCAGCAGTCACAGCACACAGCAGAGAGGATTTATGGATAGTGATGACAGTACAAATTGCATAACAAGACAGTTTTTTAAGGGTTTATTATGGAGTCAAGGGACAGGGTGAGGATGTTGCTGTCAGCAACAGCAGCAACTTGAAAATCATTCATTGACTGCATTCTTGAACACACGTCTCTGACCACGTGACTAGAGATAAAATGAAAACAAAAAATACCCAAAAGTGGATGGCATGTAAAAAAGTAAGCCAACAACCTTTATCACAATTATTGGTTTATTTTGTTTGTTTGACTACAGGTATAGACAGAAACTAGTGCTTAGATCTTCAGGGGTGAGTTTTCCCTTTCAAATATCTTTTTTTTCAGAGCTGGCAAGACACCAGAGTTATCTGTGTTCAGTGTAAATGGTGTCAACTGGCCACAGAAATGTAGCAGCATACCTCTAAGCAGTCACTGATTTTGCCTCAAAACTATGTCTTGTCCCTGATAAAATTCTTGATTTTCTGGTAAATCATTGTAGATTACAGTCAGTCAGTAATGCCAGACATAAAAATTTCATACTTCTTATTGTTCAGAAAATGCATGTTGATGCCTTGTTCTATTAACTTCATAAGTGAATAGAATAATACCTCAGCTTTGGCCGGCTAAGAACTTGCTGTATTCAACTGGACGTATAAGAGAATTTAAGTACCTTTATCTGCACTTTTTTTCAAAAAAATACAGTATTTAAATTGATTTTAACTGTGTTGCAGGAATATTAACTGAACTGGAAGTTAGTCAGTGTTTGCTGAATTTTGTTATTTGCTAGTAATTACAGGTGTGGGGGTAGCCACATTCTTTGATTTCCTGTCCATGCCTATTTAAGTGGTACAGTGTGAAATATTTTCTGCTTAAAAACCTCAGCTTTGGCCGGCTAAGAACTTGCTGTATTCAACTGGACGTATAAGAGAATTTAAGTACCTTTATCTGCACTTTTTTTTTTTTAAAAAAATACAGTATTTAAATTGATTTTAACTGTGTTGCAGGAATATTAACTGAACTGGAAGTTAGTCCGTGTTTGCTGAATTTTGTTATTTGCTAGTAATTACAGGTGTGGGGGTAGCCACATTCTTTGATTTCCTGTCCTTGCCTATTTAAGTGGTACAGTGTGAAATATTTTCTGCTTAAAAACCTCAGCTTTGGCCGGCTAAGAACTTGCTGTATTCAACTGGACCTATAAGAGAATTTAAGTACCTTTATCTGCACTTTTTTTTCAAAAATACAGTATTTAAATTGATTCTAACTGTGTTGCAGGAATATTAACTGAACTGGAAGTTAGTCAGTGTTTGCTGAATTTTGTTATTTGCTAGTAATTACAGATGTGGGGGTAGCCACATTCTTTGATTTCCTGTCCTTGCCTATTTAAGTGGTACAGTGTGAAATATTTTCTGCTTAAAAACCTCCGCTTTGGCCGGCTAAGAACTTGCTGTATTCAACTGGACATATAAGAGAATTTAAGTACCTTTATCTGCACTTTTTTTTCAAAAAATACAGTATTTAAATTGATTTTAACTGTGTTGCAGGAATATTAACTGAACTGGAAGTTAGTCAGTGTTTGCTGAATTTTGTTATTTGCTAGTAATTACAGGTGTGGGGTAGCCACATTCTTTGATTTCCTGTCCATGCCTATTTAAGTGGTACAGTGTGAAATATTTTCTGCTTAAAACCTCAGCTTTGGCTGGCTAAGAACTAGCTGTATTCAACTGTACATATAAGAGAATTTAAGTACCTTTATCTGCACTTTTTTTCAAAAAATACAGTATTTAAATTGATTCAACTGTGTTGCAGGAATATTAACTGAACTGGAAGTTTTGACTCTGCTCTTCAGTTAGTCCCACCGACCCACCCTGTTTTTGTTTTGGTGTTAATCTTAGTGGCCTTGAAACTGCCTGCCCCTCTTGTAAATTTGTGTTTGGATACTCCTTCTGGGCCCATCTCATTTGCTCACTCAACTGAGTGCAGTGAGATCATATTCTGATTTCAGGCACTCCTACTGTGTACAAGGAGAGCATCTGGGACACAGAAAAAAAAGTTTAAGCTTGTTTCCTGCCTTTCCTGTTAAGTGGTATAGACTATTTGTAGGCTTCTGAGCCCCCAAGCCCTTCTGTGTTGGAGGGAAGCCTTCTAGCTTAGCTTTTTTTTCTTATAACTAGCCAGTTTTCTAGTTTCAGCACTCAAATCTGTTTCTTTGATCTCAGCACTTGTTTAGAAAAAAAAAAAACATGTCATCTGCTTTTACTGTACTTGTGTTTCTACCTACTTTATTTTACTTTTGCATCATCTTAAAAGTACTCAATTGTATTTATTACTGCTTGGTGTAACTCATTCTAAGCCTTTTGGTTTAAACACTTGGGCTTCAGACCAGTTGTTTTGCACTGAGAGGGTTTGTGGTCTGCACTGTAGTGGCAGAACAGGTAGCTTACATCCTTCTAGGTTGGGAACTGCTGATTGAGGGCTCAGTGTCTGTTATTCTAAAAGTGTATTAATTCTGGTTTAAGCACTTGGGCTTTCAGGCCAGTTATTTTACATTAAGAGGGTACACTCTTGTGGGAGGAGAGGCTGGACTCTGCCCTTCTGAGCTGGGAATTTCTGGTTAAAGGCTTATAGTGCATACATATCTGAACTGCTTCTTACTGAAGTTGGTGCGCCTTGTTTGCTGTGGCATAGACTGGATTCCGGCCTGTTGGATCTAGCTTTGTTTGTGTAACTTGAGCACTAATCCAGGCATTCTCTAAAGTATTCAATTGTATTTATTACTGCTTGGTAGTAACTTGATTAAAGTGTAGCTATCATTCTAAGTCTTTTGGATTAAGCACTTGGGCTTCAGACCAGTTGTTTTACATTAGGAAGGTTTGTGGCATGCACTGTGGTGGCAGAACAGGTAGCTTTCATCCTTCTAAGTTGGGAACTGCTGATTAACAGCCCAGTGTCTGTTATTCTTAAAGTGTATTAGTTCTGGTTTAAGCACTTGGGCTTCAGGCCAGTTATTTTACATTAAGAAGGTTCGTGGTCTGCATTCTTGTGGGAGAAGAGGCTGGACTCTGCCCTTCTGAGCTGGGAATTTCTGGTTAAAGGTTTATAGTGCCTGAATATTTGAACTGTATCTTACTGAAATTGGTACACCTTGTTTGCTGTAGCATAGACTAGATCCAGGCCTGCTGAATCTAGCTTTGTTTATATGCTTGTTGTTTGTTTGCTTGTTATTTCCCTGATACGCTAATTCCACCTAATACGTGGCTTCTCAGCGCTTCTGTGGATCACTAGTGATATCTGTATTGCTTACTGTACTTATTTCCTTGTTTCACTTGAAAGAAAGTTACTGTTTGTCGTTTTTGCATTTAAGTTACCTGTAACACATTGCACTTAAGTTACCTGGCACTTGCTCACTAAAGCAATTATATAAGTCAGCACTAAAAATTAAAAGCACTACACCCTCACTCCCCACTGGCCCTTGTTTTCAATTATTAAGGAATTCCCAATATTATTCTAGCATGTCCAAAGGTCAGTTGTCAATCTCCTCTCTGGTCCAGCTGGTGAATCTGGGAATCTTGAGGCAATGTTACAACTGCCTCATGTACACAGACAACCCTCTCCTCCTCCCAACAAATTCCAGCATATGTGAGAGATGCAACCATATAGCCAAACTGGAGGCTAAGCTCTCTCAACTCAGTACTGGCATAACCAGTCAGGAGGAGAAGGAAACCACACTCACTACAATTCCAGTCTCACATAGACCTACCACGACAGCAAACCAAATACATAATCACACAAAAACATACCCGGAGGCTCTAAATAAAGATCTGCCTAAGCAGCAGAGACCTCCAAAGCAGACACCCAAGCAACCGCTACCCCAATACAAAACACTTGCAACACATATCTCACAAAGCCAGTGTGCCGAACAGTCACAGCCCTTAAGACTAAACAACACACCTGATACACTTGTAATAGGTGACTCTATCATCAGGCACACTGACGTCCCGCTCACCAGGCTGAACGAGGAGGGGGTCACAGTGAGCAGCCTGTCGGGTGCTAGGATCCGCCACATAACACAAGCACTCAGGTCACTCCAAGGCAAGTACAAATATGACTCAGTCATTGTCCATGCTGGTGTGAATGACCTGAGACGTACCTCCCTGGACTACATGAAAAGAGACATAAAGGAGATCTCTGAGCATGTAGCCCAGGCCTGTATGACCCTGACCTTGAGTAGCATCTTACCCTCGCCAAGAATGATGCCACAATATGAAGACAAGATGATCAATTTCAACAATTGGCTTAAGTACTGGTGTCATTCAAAGGGGATCCAATGCCTGTCAGCTTGGGATGATATGCTCGACAAGCCACGATGCTTCGCTAGGGACGGCTTGAACCTGTCACCCCTGGGCTTTCGTATATTGGCAAAGGCTCTTGCTACCTCTATAGTGCCTTTTTTAGGCAAGGCTCAAAAGACAAACCCACCTCCATAGGTATCACAAGGGATAAGAAACTAAGAGTAATGCTACTCAATGCCAGAAGTCTAAACCTCAAGATGCATGCACTCAAAACTCTCCTTAGCATGGAGAACATCGATATCTGTGCAGTAACAGAAACCTGGTTCAGGGCTCCCGAGAGCACCCCAGCACTACCAGGTTATATCATACCATGCTTTTCGTCCCCAAAACTTGGACCGAACCACAAAAGGAGGGGGAGTATCGATATTCATCAAAGATACCCACACCTCCAGGTTGGTGGCAAAGCACGAAGCATCAGAGAATATCCATGTGCAACTAACAGTGGGTAAAACTGCCTTCCAGTTTATAGCCTGCAACAGACCACCCTCCCAAACCCAGGAACCCCACTTGGCCTTCCTGACAGCACTGGAAAATATGAACGTCTCTCCAAACACCATTATATTGGGCGACTTCAACTACCCAAACATAGACTGGGAGCATTACTCTAGCTCCAACACCCTAGCCCAAAGGTTCCTAGAATTTATAAACTCAAATGCTATGGAACAACTTGTTACCACTCCCACAACAGGGGAAAACATACTGGACCTAATCTTCACCAACATGGGGACTCTGTGCTCCAGACCAGAAGTGTATCCCTCACTGGTAAGATCAGACCATAAACTAATCTCACTGGATATTCACATCCCGACCCCACCTCCTGCCCAGAAAACCACAGTGAAAATCTTCTCTAAAGCAAATTTCACACTCCTCAAAACCGAGGTGGAATCCTTCAAAGCCCCCAGGCCTGTGGGAAATATGGCCCAGACCACAGAATCCTTTATAAACGCATTCTATGAACGCCTTCAGGAATGCATGGATCATGCGATCCCAAATAAAACCAAGACCCAATCCTCCAAAGGCAGACGTCCTGTCTGGTGGACCCCAGCCATAAACAAACTATACAATAGAAGGAGGAAGCTACTAAATGATAGAGCAAAATCCCAAAAAGGGAAGGCATCACTGATCAGTATTAGCAAAAAACTACAGGCACTCATAAAATTGTCTAAGGCCAGCTTCGAGAGAAAAATTGCACAGGACACTAAGGATAATCACAAGGCTTTCTTTAGTTATGTTAGGAACCTGGATGGTAATTCCCAGATATGCTCAGAATTAGTCCAAAATGACAAAAAATACACTGAACCCACAGACATTGCCAACATCCTAGCTGACAGGTTCAGTGCAAACTTCTCCCCCCCCCTCCCCACCAAAAGGGCAAATATTTATCCCAGCAGAGTGCTACCCCCCTGACATCTCAGATACTTAGGTAAGAGCCGCCCTCTCCAAAGCAAAAAACACAGCATCAATGGGACCAGACGGGGTCCCAGGCTTCATCCTACATGAACTCCAAGAAGAGCAAAACCCAAACATAAAACTACTGTTCAATCTCAGCCTTACAACAGGATATGTGCCCAAAGAGTGGCGTACAGCAACAGTGGTCCCTCTCCATAAAGGTGGTGCCTCAACGGATCCTGGAAACTATCGCCCCATAAGCCTGACTAGCTTGGTCTGCAAAGCTATGGAAAGGATCATCATGGACCTCATAAATAAAGATATTGGGGACCTACAGACACTGGATCCTACCCAGTTCGGCTTTGTTAAGGGCAGATCCTGCCTCTTAAACCTGGTTGATTTCTTTGAAACAGTCACCAAGGCCATTGACGAGCGGAAGGTGGTCCACACAGCCTACCTGGACCTCGCAAAAGCCTTGGATACAATACCCCACTCGGGCATTATAGATAAGCTCACCAGCTTAAATATAAACCCCTATGTCACTAGATGGATTGCAAACTGGCTCAAGGACAGAACCCACATGGTTAGAATTGCTGGAGCCATGTCAGACTACAAACCAGTTACAAGTGGTGTCCCACAAGGCTCAGTCCTGGGACCTCTCTTGTTCGGTATATATTTCTCGGAGGTACAGGCCAACACGGAAGGACTGTGGCTGACCAAGTTCGCAGATGACTGCAAACTGGGCCATAATCGACTCTCCAGCCGACACAAGCATCCTCCAAAAGGGCCTCATAGAAACAGACAACTGGTGCCAGAGCCATGGCCTCAAGCTAAATGCCAAAAGTGTATAGTCATCCCCTTTGGCAAAACAAAGTGCTCACAAATTACCACATAGGTGGTAATCCATTAAGTACAGAAGAAGTAATTAGGGACCTGGGGACCCAAGTTGATAGCAATCTCTCATTTGACAACCACGTGGCCAAAGTGGTTAGAAAAACATTTTATATAGCCCACCTAATCATGAAGGGATTCACATCTAGGTCAGGGGAGGTCATCGTGCCTCTTTACTCATCCCTCATCAGGCCCATAATTGAGTACAATGCCCCTTTTGGGATGTACCTTACCAGACACCTGCAGCAACTGGAAATACCCCAAAAGTACCTCACCAAGAGGATCAAAGGGCTCAAACAGATGCCATATGCTGACCGGTTAAAGAAACTCCAGCTCTACTCAGTGGCATACCACCTGTTCAGAGGCGATCTGTGCCTGACGTATAAAGCCATGTCCAACTCGGAATTAATGGACATGCTGCACCTCAGAAAATCCGCTACGCGCTCGAGAGACTTGAACCTCAGCACTGAAATAAATAGGACATGCTGGAGGGACAGATTCATAACCCAGAGGCTCCCTTCACTCTGGAATAAAATCCCAGTCCAGGTTAGGCAGCGTCCCTCATTGACTCTCTTCAAGAGGAATCTTGATGAGTGGATGGGAGATCGTAGGTTTACCCCGGGTATCACTTCTGTGCCACTGTTAGACAGAGGCACAGTATACTAACCTTGAAAAAGGGCATAGCAAAATAAATTTAAAATGGGTGGCAAAAGCCAAACACATTCTTGCTAGGCTTATAAATGCCCTAGGGCAGATAGCCTACTATGAACCTATGAACCTGATAGTTAGAATTTATCCTCGATTTGGGCCTTTGCCCCACCCCCCACCATTATTTTTGGCTTTGTCTTGAATTCTTGAGTATAGAAGTTTAGTAGTAGTATTCAGTGACTGGCCACCGCTGCAGAATGGCCCCTGCAAGCTGTGTGTACACAAGTCTTACAGGTGATAGTCTGTGTATGTGTGTGGCTAATGCAAATTAACCACATTTGCTTCCCCAGACGTTTCCACTTGGATAAGACTAGTAAAGTGATTCAAAGAATAGCTTTACCCCGCTATTTGGTGGAGTGAAGCCAAAAAAGTATATGATCTGTTTAGTTGGTATGCATCAATTCATTCTAATGACATGAACAGTGCTGGTAGAACCACAGCAGATAAGCACTGTGAAACTGTGTCTTGTCGTATGTGTGTTTGTATGTATGTATATGTAAATGTGTATATATGTAGGGTTATATGAGTGCACACAGTTTAGCTTTGTCAAGGGGAGATCATGTCTGTTAAATCTGGTTGACTTCTTTGAAACAATCACCAAAACCATGGACGAGGGGAAGACAGTGCACACCGCCTACCTTGACCTGGCCAAGGCCTTTGACACTATTCCCCACTCGGGCATAGTAGACAAACTCTCTGAACTAGGTATCAATCCATATGTCATCAGATGGGTAGCAAACTGGCTCACTGATAGAACCCACCTAACCAAAATAGGGGAAGCCACCTCAAGCAGTAGACCCGTAACGAGCGACGTACCCCAGGGATCGGTCTTGGGGCTTCTGTTATTCGGGATATATTTCTCTGAGGTGCAGGCCAAAACCAGTGGGCTATGGCTGACCAGGTTTGCAGATGACTTCAAGCTGGGCACGGTCATCAATTCTCCAAGTGATGTGGACATCCTCCAAGAGCGTCTCACCCAAACAAATGACTGGTGCCAGAAACATCACTGCATTATCTTTGTCAATCCTCAAGCTGAATAACAAAAATGCCTCATCATCCCCTTTGGGGAGAATGACGTCCCCACATATTATCACGGTAATAACGTCCTAAGTACGCAATCAGTCGTGAGGGATTTCAGCACCCAGGTTGATAGCAACCTGACTTTTGACCATCATGTTGCTTCCGTTGTAACGGAAGCTTTCTATATGGCGCACCTATTAAGTAAGTGTATCTCATTCAGGGAGATGGAGGTTATAACATCCCTGTACTCTTCCGTTATAAGGCCAGTTATTGAGTACAATGCCCCCTTCGTCATGTACCTCACAAAACACATGCAGCAGCTGGAGAGGCCACAGAGGTTCCTCACCAGAAGAATCCAGGGCCTCAAACATCTATCCTACACAGATAGGCTAAAAGCCCTGTCCCTTTTTGCAATTTCATACAGACTCCTCAGAGGTGACCTCTGTCTGGCATACAAAGTAAATCTCAGACCCCGACTTGATGGAACTGCTGCATATGCGAAAGTCAAGCTCCACTCAAGTAACCCACATGCACAACCTCAACCTGGTCTGTGACATCAGTAGGACTTGTTGGCGGGACAGATTTATGTCCCAGAGACTCCCCCATCTGTGCAATAGGCTCCCTGTCCACCTCAAGCAGAGTACCTCATTATCCCTTTTCAAGCTCAACCTGGATAACTGGATGGGAAACAGAAAATAAACCCCTAGAATTCCACCTGTGTCCCTGCTGGACAGGGGCTTTGGGTGCTGACTTGTCTAAACATGGCCTAAACTCTTGGCTAGGCTTATAAGGACCTCAGAACCAATAACCTAGTAACTTCCTATGATCCTATTTTGTTGTCTGGGTGTGTGTCTGAGTTTGTGTGTGTGTGTGGGTGTGTGTGTGTGTGTGTGTATATATATATGTATCAAGATGATGATGGTTTATTTGCTAACTTAATAGCATTTGAAATCTAGTACCAGAGTACAACAATGGGTCCAAACATCCTATTCCCAAACTTCACATCCTTAATCTCTGCTCTATGTAACTTCACTGAAATTTCTTTATTGCATTCTCAGTACTGATGTATCTTATGCTACCTTGAAATAAACTGCTTGTTGAGCTATTGAGGACATATCCTGACTGAAGGGATATACTAGCCTGTGTCCTGTTGTGGGGGAAAAGTATTTGTGTTTCATTAAGAATCTAGTTCATACCTGTTTATTCCCTTTCACCATTTATTTTCAATTAATGGATATGGAAAGAGCATGTTTTACGTTCATACTTTTAGATGTATCAGTTATTGTCTGAGAGCTTGGTGTTATTAGCCGTTCACAGCAAGACATTGTCGCTCGATTCCTAGCTAGAGCGCTTCTGTGGTGGGGCATCATTGCAGCATGCATCATTTCGGGTTGTGTGTGTATCCGGAAAATTTGATTCAGAGTATCTCAGTTACTAAAGGTGAACAATTGTACTATTGTTCCTATTATTTGCCATTTACTACAGGGGGACACTGACCGTGCAATCAACTGCATGGAACCAACAGAAATGTGCTTTTTTGAAAATTATTGTTGAAGGTGACACTGCTGATATACTTGGGCATTTCAAATTTTGTTTGTTGTGGTTTTATCTCGGTCCTTACAAAAACAAAATCAGAATTCTTGTTCATTTCATTGCCTACATTTTGACTGCTTTATAACTGTACAGTAAATCAAATATGTAAAGATATTGGCAGCATTTCACAAAAGGTATATGGTAAGAAAATCCATTGTGTCAGTTTTTAAATGGTTTACTGTAAGCTTGGCCTCATCAGTTTGTTAATCACTTGAATCATTATTTAAAACTAAACTTTTGAGTGGCAAAGAAGATTCCACAGTAGAGATGAAATAAAGTGAAACTATTTCAATTTATCTCAGTAAAGCAGTTGAGAGTTTGAAATCATTCTAGGGTGGCCACCTTTTCAAATGCCCAAAGTGGGACTTTTTGTAGAAACTGGAGATTTTGTAGGACAAAACATATCCATAGCCAATGCAAAGGACTGGTTTTCACTTTTTTGTCAATGTGAAAGGTTATTCTTTTGAGTTGTCAGTGCTGTTTCAGATAACTTTTGGGTGTTTCAGATTCAAAATAATTGTTTTATGCAACTATTAAAGTAAACTTAGGAAATTTTTGTTGTCCTAAAATCTCAATACATTTGCCTTTTTTCAGTATTTTTGTAGAACACAACTGCCCAAATAGGATCTGGTGTTTGCAAAGAGGGACAGATGGTAACCCTACGTCATTCTCATTGGTAAGGTTGTGGAGACAGAGGTTTATTGTGCATGTCTGAGCTTTCTTTGCTATCAGTGCTTCCCCTTGAAGGAATTGCAAATTCAATATATGAGAAGAAGCCATTATCGGTGAATTGTGGCGTTATCAGAGGTGAGACATGTTTTGAACTGCATACAGGATTTTTGGCTCGGCTGGTAATCATTTTATATTGCTGTTTTATTTATTTATTTACTGAATAGGCTGAGTTGGGTTTGTGAAGGTGAGAATGATGCTTTTGACCCATGTATACGGATAATGGCCGTACTGCGGTGGTGGTGCTGCAGTAGCGTTGTCGCCTCACAGTAAGACGTTTTCCTGTTCAATTCTCAGCTAAAGCGTCTCCTGTGTGGAGACATGCGTGAATGGGCATACCTTCGTTGAAGGTTGTGCGTCAGGGCTGGCAACTCGGTACGTAAAAATGTACTGCCAATCATTCCACTGTGGCGACCCCTAACAGGGAAAAGCCAAAAGATACAACATACGGATAATGGCCGTATTTTATTGCATGATTACTGGGTCAGTTTTTAAAAGGATCCTCAGCAAGACACATTTGTATTAGATGGCTACTGGAGTATTCTGTTCAGCATTTTTATACATGATAATTGTATCATATTACAAATAAGTGTCACTTTAATATTTCAGAGAGTCAAAGTTTGAATTGCTGATTTTATCTCTTGTGTTATGCATACATATTGAGGAAGAAATAGGTATGGGTTATGCTCGTACTGTATAGTTGTTGCAGTGTTTTATTTTACAAGTTTCTTATTATAGCTGTGGTATGAGTGAGCAGTTATTCACATGTGGATGGGATTTTCACAGATTTGTACTTTTGTTTTGGTTCTATTTTTATAACACTGAGTAGGTCACAATGGATTATTTTTTCTAGCAGGCAGTAATTTGTGTGTTCTGTGTGTGTGTGTGTGTGTGTGTGTGTGTGTGTGTGTGTGTGTGTGTGTGTGTGTGTGTGTGTGTGTGTCTGCCTGCTTGCCTGCCTGCGGTTTATGTATATTCAGACTACTGTTACTTGTTTGAGGGTAGTTGACAGGAGTGTGTTTATATTGGTAGCTTCTGGATGATATTAGCATGCATACTCCACAGCAGGACACATACAGGTAGCTGGTAATGTAGACAAAAATTACTACTGTTTGAGTTGCAGTTAGCCTAGGTAGGTAGAGTTGCTTGATCTGCAGTTGAAATTTGGTCCAGAGAAAGGCAAGTTGTATGACTAATCTGTTTGTCCATCGAGATTTATTTATTTACTGAAGCAGGATCATATCTTTGGTTCTAGTGTTCACTGGACTGTTTGTTTTGTGGAAAATAAGAGGGCTTGAGACATCTGCCTCCCTAAGAGCTTGGAAGGACAGGCACAGATCACTTGTACTAAGTTTATAGAACACTAAATATTTGGACAAGGCTTACAGCGCCTTAAAATGATAACACCCCAGATGGGACTCGAACCCACAATCCCTGGCTTAGGAGGCCAGTGCCTTATCCATTAGGCCACTGGGGCTTATAATTTTGTGTAGAACATAGAGGATATTCATGCAGTCTGAGTATATCTGATAATGATGCAAGGGATTATAATTTTGTTATCCAGTTCTTTATTATTATGTAATTTTATATCTGTTTCCCCAGATGATTTGGGCTTCTTCATTACTGTGCACAGTATCATCTATGGAATGTATGTATATTTGTAATGAAGAGACAGACATTTGGAGATGCCAGGAAGAAGTGTGCCTGAGAAAAGAGAACAGTTCATGGCCCAAGAAATACTGTTTGTCCTCATGTTACATTCGGGGATCACCACTTTTTCATGCTACCCTCTGTTTCATACATTTCCTTTGCTTGCCATGTAATAAATTGCATTGCCTAGTACCATAGGTTTCTGCCATTGCTAAGCAATGGTGTTGTAGCTTTGAATAGCTCTTTGCTGCTCAGCTCATTAATACTAAGAAAAGAGACAATCCCTAGAATTCACAAACATGCTTAGTACACTTAAGTTGTTCCTAGAGCACGTAAGGCTCATAGCCCTATGCATCCCAAGGCTAAATAGTTAACTAGGTAGAAATTCACAGCCCAGTTCACAGCTAATTAACAACAAAAGCTTGAGAAAATCACAGGACCTATAGTGAGAGATGAAATCCTGCAGTTGTAGCCAGGAGTAGGATGAGGAAATGAGTACAGAGAGTGGATGTGCACATACAAGCCGCAATAATGGGCCCTCTACGACATTCAAATTTTTTTTTTTTTTAACCATAAAAAGAAGTGAAAATAGATGTATAGGATAGTAGGAAAAGGGGGCAGCAAGCAGAGGGGCATACACAAGGGAAACACAAAAGTAAGTATGAGAAGGAAGGATATACTTTTTTGAAGGACAGATATCTTGTTTTTTAAAAGAAGGGAAGCTGGGGATGAATGTAAAGGATGATAAAGGAGGATGCCACTCGGACAGAGTCACTTTTCCAACATTTGTTTTGTTCACCAAGTAAAAGTGCCCCTGTTGAAATAAGGAAGTACCCTGTAAAGAAAGAGCCATACCTGTTTAAAATCCAGACTGGGTTCCTTCCAGAGCAATCTAGACAACCAGTCACAGAGTTTTTGAAGGCTTAAGGGTTCTTTGATTCATTGTCTTTATCGTGTTTGGTGGAACTAAGCAGAAAGTCTATACATTTTGAATACCAGATGGCAATGGCCACCGTGATTTATTGAGAGCCTGAGGCAGCCCTGTGAGACTTTGCAGGAGGGAATACTGCATTCAGGTCTGTAATAGCTAGAGAGTTTTTATTTGTTTTTGTTTTTTGTTAACCATGGTAAGAAGAACTCTCTCAGTTGTCCACAGTGTAAAATGTCCACAAGTTTATTTCATTTTTCATGTGATGTTCATCATATTGATCACTGCTGCAGTAGCCTTAGCTATATAGATTCATAGGTGTTTACTAGGCTAACGACCACAAGGGTCTTTTTAAGCCTAACCTTGCATCCCAAATTTCTGACGAGCTTTGATACCCTTGATAAGTGTAACCATGGGCCTGGGAGATGATTTATATGATGATCATCGTGTTTCACTGCTGCGGTCATTACACTTGGCTTATCCTGCCATCAGGCGGCCCCGCAGTCGGCCAGAGTTCCAAAGTCTTGATCCGGCGTCGGTTGCTGTCGCTTCTTCTCTGACGTCAGTGCTCCAGGGGTATATAAGATGCAGCCGATGCCATTTTCTTCAGTCTTTCTTGCCGCGCGATGCCCGAAGCAAAAGCAGTTCCCAAGTGCCGGTCAGCCGACTCCTGAGATTTTCGAAGTCGAATTTCAGAACCAAGGTCTTCAATAAAGCTAAGTACCCCGTTGGGGAAACTTTTTCTTGCCTCAGACCGATGTCAGTAAAAGTTAATAATTGCATTTCTTGTGGGAAGCAAATACCTCATAAGGACTTTCATTCTTACTGTATTCCATGCCTAGGCCCAGACCACGATGTCACTAGTTGTCGGTTTTGTGCCAGATTTAACAAGCGCAATATTAAACGTCGGTTTGATTTTGCTCGCCATTATTTTGGCTGAAGGTCCAATTATACAATGTCGTCGGAACAACTGACAACCGGAATACACAAAAAACGCAAAGACAAAGATAAGGACAGGCATCCGAGGTCCAAAACAGACGATGAAGCCTCTTCTAGGCCAGTCGCCGGTTCTCAGTGAGGTGCTTTCACAGCCCCTGACACCCGCTACCTCAGAGCCACAGGCCGCCTCCGACTCCCACGTGGAGATTACTAGGCCTCTGGAAACTCAAGGTATTGGGCCTATGGAAATTAACCCCTCAGATGGGTCCGGAGCCGCTGAGCAGGCAACGGCTTCTGAGGGTGTTTTCAGACCTTCACAGATTACCATCAAAACAACACCCAAGTCTAAAACTCCATTAAAGACAAAGAAACAAGTACAGCATTCACCCGGACAGGCCTCCATGCCTAAAAAACAGATGCTCAAAATGGCCAAAGACCTAATTACTCTGATCAGGGGTTCCCATCCTCCTCCTGATAAAAGGCCTAGGCAGGATACATACTATGATTCCTCTAACCAGGTTTCCATTTTTTTCTGATTTCTCTTCAGACCAGGGATACTCTTTACCCCCCTATGAGGACTCTGATGCTGAAGAATCAATCCCTTCAGCCTCTCCTCCTGAGGATTACTCTTTTAGGGAAACTTTACATACCATGCGGGAGCATTTCCATTGGGAGAGACAGGATTATTCAGAATCCAAGAAAAGGCTCAGAGATTTTCTTTTATTGTCTCAACACAGGCCCCTTGCTATTCCGCCTGTGTTGGATATTGTGGATGATGTGTTCTCCAAATCCGGTTTAACCCCTGATTCTTTGCCCCCAGCACCAGTCAAGCCAGATAGGTACTACTCTAGTCCCTGACTCTCACAAATTTTTTTATAAAAACCCTGCTGCTGACCCAGAAACTATTTCCCAGGGTCCCAAAGGGGTAAAGGCTTCCACTGCTAAAAATCCAGTTCCCTCTGACAGGGATTCTAGAGCATTAGACAGATGGGGGAAGAAAGTTTACACTTCTGCAACTTTAGCAGTAAGGGCTTTAAATTGCCAGTTCCACATGCGTCAATACCAACAATATTCAATGTCTCTGTTAAAACAGAAAATGCTTACAAGCTCAGAAGGTCCTGATTATAAGGAAATGCAGGATTTATTGCATGCAGCTGAACAAGTGGGAAAACATACTCTGCAATGTGGTTTTGATTCTTTAGAGGCTTCTTGTAGAGCCGCAGTTATAGGATCTGTGATTCGAAGGCATGCTTGGTTAAAAGAACAAGGTTTGCCTGATCATGTTAAGGCAAAATTATTGGATGCTCCTTTACAGCATGATATCTTGTTTGGTGTTAAGGCAGAAGAGGTATTAAAGAAAATGGAGGATAAGGCAAAATCTATGCAAACAGTGAAGGATTTCTTACAGGTACAACCACCTAGATTTAGCAGAAATTGGCCTTCTAAAAATTGGTCCTTTCCAGTGTCAGACAGGCCACAAAGAGGCAGATACAGACGCCCAAGAGGCAGATCTCAGCCCCAAGGCTCTTACAGACCATGACAGTGGGGTGCTTCAACCCCAAAAGGAGGAGAAGACAAGTCACAACCTTATAGGAAACAGTCCCAATGACTTCCCCCTTCAAATGCCAAGCACTTACCTTTTGGCCACTCCCTTAGGGGGAAAACTAGCACTTTTTTCACAAAATTGGCATATAATCACCCAAGACAAATGGGTTCTGAATATTGTGTCTCAAGGTTACAGGTTCCACTTTCACACTCTACCAAGGCCAAAAGGAATGCCAGACCTGCCACAAAATCAATGGGCAGAGGCACAAAAACAAATTACAGCCCTCATGGGCATGAGAGCTATTCAAAAAGTGCCACAACAGGAACAAGGACAAGGATTTTACTCAAGACTTTTCTTAGTCCCCAGAAAGGACAAAGCCTGGATACCCATACTGGATCTATCTACTCCAAATACTTACCTGAATGTTCCAACATTCACAATGTTGACACTACAGCAACTTCTTCCCATGCTTGGCAAGAAGGCTTGGCTTGTTACCTTGGACCTCAAAGAGGCATACCAGCATGTCCCAATCAGACAAAATTGCAGAAAATACCTCAGATTCATAGCTGGCACAATGCATTACCAATTCTCTGCACTGCCTTTTGGCTTATCTACTGCGCCCAGGGTCTTCACAAAATGCCTGGCACCAGTAATTGCATTTTGCATACAAAAAGGAATTCAAGTATATCCCTACTTGGACGACTGTCTTATTCAAGCAGAGAGCAAGGACATTCTTCTAAAGCATCTGGCGTTTGTAAAAAGATTGCTAATTTGCCTAGGGTACACAGTAAATGAAAAGAAACCAAAACTAGTGCCCTCACAAGAGATAATATTCCTGGGTACCAGCTTAAATACAATGGCCCAGATGGCTTATCTCACGCCAGACAAGCAAAGACAACTGACTCAGTACTTTCAATTGATGGCAACAAAAACCCAACTACCTGCAAGAGAAATTATGCAGGCCTTGAAGTTCATGGCGTCCTGCATACTACTAATACCATATGCCAAACTGCATATGAGGAAATTACAATGGTACCTAAAAAGTGTTTGGACTCAACACTGTCACAGTTTGGAAACAGTAATACCACTTATTCCCTGCCTACAACAGGAGTTTCGATGGTGGGCACAGGCATGTCACCACAACAAGGGACAGCCTTTCACTTTACCCACAGCCAGGCAGACACTAACAACAGATGCTTCGGATTACGCCTGGGGAGCACACATGGCAGGAAAATGTATTCAGGGCAAGTGGGCCACAGACCAAATGCATCTTCACCTCAATCAAAAAGAGATGCTAGCTGTACAAAATGCCCTAACAGCTTTCAAGGACTTTCTGCATCCAGGACAACTATTACTAAAGACGGACAACACCACAGTTATGTGGTACATAAACAAGCAAGGGGGCACTCATTCCTATCCCCTCTGCAGACAAGCCATGACTTTGTGGAACACAGCACTGACCTATCAAGTTCATCTGCAAGCACAATTCCTGCCAGGAAAGAAAAATACTCTGGCAGACGATTTAAACAGAAACATCATGGATCCTCACGAGTCGAAATTACATCCACAAGTATTTAGCATGATAATACAAAAATGGGGGTCCCCAGACATAGATGTTTTTGCCTCCCCTCTGAACTGCCAACTACAGAAATTCTGCACAAGGACTTACCACTCACAAACATGGAAAGTGGATGCTCTCTCGTTCAGCTGGAAAACCCTAAAAGTTTATGCCTTACCACCGCTGCCTCTCCTTTCAAAGGTATTCCTAAAAGCCAGACAAGAAAGGCCAAAAATGATCCTGATTGCCCCAGACTGGCCACGCCAGCAATGGTACCAATCTTAAAGAATTTGGCTGAAGGCCCAGCATGGATTTTGCCTCAAATTCCTCAACTTCTGACTCAACAAAACTTAGCCAAGCAACCAACACCTCTCTCTAAAGCTGTTATGGATGTTATTTTGGAGGCCAGGAGGCCCAGCACCAGGAAATCCTATTCAGAAAAGTGGAAGAGATTCTGCGCCTGGAACCAGGCTCAAAGCATTGACCCTCTTGTTCCAAATATTCCTCAGATATTGCAATACTTAACTGAGATGCTGGACAAAGGCCTATCCTTTTCATCCATTAAGATCCACACCTCTGCCATCTCAGCTCATTACAACACGGATCCTCCTATTTTCTCTCATCCATTATTAAAACAGTACCTCAGAGGGGCTACAAACATAAGACCGCCCTGGAGAGCACCAACACCAACTTGGGACCTCAACTTTGTCTTGGGAAAAACTAACTTTACCTCCTTTTGAGCCAGCCAATACAGCAGAATTAAAATATGTGTCATGGAAAACTGTTCTCCTTCTAGCAATAACCTCAGCACGAAGAGTTTCAGAGTTACAGGCACTAATGGCAGTGGAACCTTTCATCATTTTTCATCAGGACAGGGTTTCTTTAAGAACAAACCCTACATTTATGCCAAAGGTGGTATCCAGTGTGGCTCTTAACCAAACTGTTCACTTGCCAACATTTTATCCAAATCCCCAGAACAAAGGGGAGAGACTTCTGCACTCATTGGACATACACAGGCAGTTACGCTTCTACTTGGACAAAACAAAAGCTTTCAGGAAAACTGAGCAATTGTTTGTTACATATGCTGCAGGATCACAGGGAAAGGCTATTTCAAAGCAGACCATTTCAAAGTGGATAGGACACTGTATCCGTTTCTGCTACACACAGCATGGAAAACCTGTACCTAGCAACATTAGGCTGCATTCCACCAGGGCAACAGCCACTTCAACTGCCTACCTTAGAGAAGTACCTACCAAGGATATTTTGGAAGCTGCAACTTGGAGTTCAGTGCACACCTGCACCAAGCATTACCACTTGCCTCTTTACTCTAAATCGAAAGTTGGCTTTGCCACTGCAGTGCTGCAGGGCCTCATAGCCACCCCGAATCCTTTATAGACCTAGCCATCCAACCTCAGCTTTGGGATTCAACCCAAGTGTAATGACTGCAGCAGTGAAACACGATGAACATACTACAGTTTTGTACCTACCATAAATGTAGATGTTCAAGTGTATTCACTGCCGCAGTTCAGGTTACCCTCCCTCCATCCCCTCTTTCTTAGCTGGGACTTATCTATACCTTTCTACCCTATACAACCTATGTGGTGTATTTGCTTGTAACTGAAGGTATTGTTTTTATTTTTTATGTATGTTTTATTAGCAATATGTATTGCCTACCTATTTGGGGGCACCTGACATCTGGGGCAAGAAAAACTGAAGAAAATGGTGTTGGCTGCATCTTGTATACCCCTGGCGCACTGACGTCAGGGAAGAAGCAACAGCAGCCGACGCCGGACCAAGACTTTGGAACTCTGGCTGACTGCGGGACCGCCTGACGGCAGGATAACCCAAGTGCAATGACTGCAGCAGTGAATACACTCGAACATCTACATTTATGGTAGGTACAAAACTAAACTGTACTATTTATGGGTTGTATCTTGCCAAGAATATACCAGCTGGCCAACGTCCAAAGATTCAGGGCACCTTTCGTGTGTCCAGACTTAAGGCAGCCCAAGCTGAGCTGACTAAAACATAAGTTTGGGTGCCAAGACCTCTAAAGCTTTACTGTCGTTGAAGAATGCGCTCCTCTAAGGCTTTCAAAGATCTACGGTCGGTTTGGTGCTGTTCCTTTGCTAGGGTGATAAAGTTCCCTTTGAGGAAAACCTTCCATTTAATAAATAAATATATATATATTTTTTTTTTTGTGTTTTATCACTTTACTCTTTAGGAAAGTTGTTTTAAAGCTAGGAGATTTGTGTTTTAACAGATTGTCTCAAAATTATATCACATTTTGAAATGGGA
This sequence comes from Protopterus annectens, assembly GCF_019279795.1. Lineage (NCBI taxonomy): Eukaryota > Metazoa > Chordata > Ceratodontiformes > Protopteridae > Protopterus > Protopterus annectens. Next base: position 1,206,855,337 of record NC_056743.1, read on the forward strand.
GCTCTCTTTTTTTATTCAGTTTAAAAGTTATGTAAAGTAACTGAAAACCATTTTTTCCTGTGGAAAAATTGTAATTATTTTACTTTTTTCATGGGGCTGGCAAAGACTTTTAAAGTGCTTTTTGCTGCTGTTCTGTGGAAGAAATGACTTTCTAAAGATGTGTAGTTTTTATCAGCATTTGTTGCTTGTCTACAACAGGAAAGATGCACCATTCATTTTTGGCCCGACAATGGAACATGGTCAGTCCTCCTCCTAACCACTAAAAGAAAGTCAAGCAAATGGCCTTTACCACCACAGCAAGCTAGCACTTTGTCTCAGCCACAAGTGGTTGACAGTGCTGTGGCCGTTTGTGGTATCTCAGACCACTAATTTTTTTTACTGGTGTAGCACCTGTAGAAGAGTTACCGAATAGCTGGATAACTACACCAGAGCTGGTAAGGGAGACAGGTAAAAAGGTGCTTGGTGTGACATCTGGACAGAGGAAGAAGGACAAGGAGAGCTGGTAGTGGAACGAGGAAGTACAGGAGAGTATACAGAGAAAGAAATTGGTGAAGAAGAGGTGGGATTGTCAGAGAGATGAAGAAAGCAGAAATATAAGGAGATGAGGCGTATGGTGAAGAGAGAGGTGGTGAAGACTAAGGATAAGGCGTATGGAAAGTTGTATGAAAGGGAGAAAAGGCCCTGTACTGATTAGCTAGACAGAGGGACTGAGCTGGGAAAGATGTGCAGCAGATAAGGGTGATAAATGATAATGAGGGAAACATGCTTACAAGCGAGGAGAGTGTGTTGAGCAGATGGAAAGAGTACGTTCAGGGGCTGAAGAATGAAGAGAATGAGACAGAAATTAAGTTGGATGATGTGGGGATAGTGAATCAGGAAGTGCAACGGATTAGCAAGGAAGGAAGTAAGGACATCTATGAAGAATGGAAAGGCTGTTGGTCCAGATGATATACCTGTGGAAGCATGGAGGTGTTTAGGAGAGATGGCAGTGGAGTTTTTAACCAGATTGTTTAATGCGCTCTTGGAAAGTGAGAGATTGCCTGATGAGTGGAGAAGTGTTTTGGTACTGATTTTTAAGAATAAGGGTGATGTGCAGAGCTGTAGTAACTACAGAGGGATGAAATTGATCAGTCATAGCATGAAGTTATGGCAAACAGTAGTGGAAGCTAGTTTAAGAAGGGAGGTGATGATTAGTGAGCAGCAGTATGGTTTCTTGCCGGGAAGGAGCACTACATATGCGATGTTTGCTCGGTGAGATTGTTGATAGAGAAGTACAGAGAAGGTTAGGAGGAGTTCATAGGTTGGTACTAGGCTATCAGCCTTAGGGCCTATACAAACCTAGCCATAACATTTTCCTGGTAATTTCTTCCAACACTATTTATTTCCCTGGGCCCCTGTCTATCAGTGCGACTGACGTGATCCCCGGGGTGAATTTCCTTTCTCCCATCCAGTCGTCAAGGTTCCTATTGAAGAGGGCCAAAGAGGCGCTCTGCATTGTGTCTTTGTGGACTTACAGAAAGCATATGACAGGGTACCTAGAGAGGAGTTGTGGTATTATAGGTTCATACTAGGCTGTCTGCCGTAGGGTATTTATAAGCCTAGCCAGAGTGTGTTTGGCTTTCACCACCCATTTTAAATTAATTTTGCTATGCCCTTTTTCGAGGTTAGTATACTGTGCCTACGATCTCCCATCCATTCATCAAGATTCCTCTTGAAGAGAGTCAATGAGGGACTCTGCCTAACCTGGACTGGGATTTTATTCCAGAGTGAAGGGAGCCTCTGGGTTATGAATCTGTCCCTCCAGCATGTCCTATTTATTTCAGTGCTGAGGTTCAAGTCTCTCGAGTGCATAGCTCGATGGGATTTGGATTTTCTGAGGTGCAGCATGTCCATTAATTCCGGGTTGGACATGGCTTTATACGTCAGGCACAGATTGCCTCTGAGCAGGCGGTATGCCACTGAGTAGAGCTGGAGTTTCTTTATCCGGGCAGCATATGGCATCTGTTTGAGCCCTTTGATCCTCTTGGTGAGGTACTTTTGGGGTATTTCCAGTTGCTGCAGGTGTCTGGTAATGTACATCCCAAAAGGGGCATTGTACTCAATTATGGGCCTGATGAGGGATGAGTAAAGAGGCACGATGACCTCCCCTGATCTAGATGTGAATCCCTCCATAATTAGGTGGGCTATATAAAATGTTTTTCTAACCACTTTGGCCACGTGGTTGTCAAATGAGAGACTGCTATCAACTTGGGTCCCCAGGTCCCTAATTACTTCTTCTGTACTTAATGGATTACCACCTATGTGGTAATTTGTGGGCACTTTGTTTTTGCCAAAGGGGATGACTATACACTTTTTGGCATTTAGCTTGAGGCCATGGCTCTGACACCAGTTGTCTGTTTCTATGAGGCCCTTTTGGAGGATGCTTGTGTCAGCTGGAGAGTCGATTATGGCACCAGTTTGCAGTCATCTGCGAACTTGGTCAGCCACAGTCCTTCCATGTTGGCCTGTACCTCCGAGAAATATATACCGAACAAGAGAGGTCCCAGGACTGAGCCTTGTGGGCTGCCACTTGTAACTGGTTTGGAGTCTGACATGGCTCCAGCAATTCTAACCATGTGGGTTCTGTCCTTGAGCCAGTTTGCAACCCATCTAGTGACATAGGGGTTTATATTTATGCTGGTGAGCTTATCTATAATGCCCGAGTGGGGTATTGTATCGAAGGCTTTTGCGAGGTCCAGGTAGGCTGTGTGGACCACCTTCCCCTCGTCAATGGCCTTGGTGACTGTTTTAAAGAAATCGACCAGGTTTAAGAGGCAGGATCTGCCCTTAACAAAGCTGAACTGGGTAGGATCCAGTGTCTGTAGGTCCCCAATATCTTTATTTATGAGGTCCATGATCCTTTCCATAGTTTTGCAAACCAAGCTAGTCAGGCTTATGGGGCGATAGTTTCCAGGATCCGTTGAGGCACCACCTTTGTGGAGATGGACCACTGTTGCTGTACACTACTCTTTGGGTACATATCCTGTAGTAAGGCTGAGATTGAACAGTAGTTTTATGTTTGGGTTTAGCTCTTCTTGGAGTTCATGTAGGACGCAGCCCGGGACACCGTCTGGTCCCATTGATGCCGTGTTTTTTGCTTTGGAGAGGGCGGCCCTTACCTGAGCATCTGAGATGTCAGGGGGGCAGCACTCTTCTGGGATAGATATTTTCCCTTTTGGTGGGGGGGGGAGTTTGCGCTGAACCTGTCAGCTAGGATGTTGGCAATGTCTGTGGGTTTGATGTATTTTTTGTCATTTTGGACTAATTCTGAGCATATCTGGGAATTCCCACTCAGGCTCCTAACATAACTAAAGAAAGCCTTGTGATTATCCTTAGTGTCCTGTGCAGTTTATCTCTCGAAGCCGGCCTTAGACGATTTTATGAGTGCCCGTAGTTTTTTGCTAATACTGATCAGAGATGCCTTCCCTTTTTGGGATTTTGCTCTATCATGTAGTAGCTTCCTCCTTCTATTGTATAGTTTGTTTATGGCTGGGGTCCACCAGACAGGACGTCTGCCTTTGGAGGATTGGGTCTTGGTTTTATTTGGGATCGCATGATCCATGCATTCCTGAAGGTGCTCATAGAATGCGTTTATAAAGGATTCTGCGGTCTGGGCTGTATTTTCCACAGGCTCGGGGGCTTTGAAGGATTCCACCTCGGTTTTGAGGAGTGTGAAATTTGTTTTAGAGAAGTTTTTCACGGTGGTTTTCTGGGCAGGGGGTGGTGTCGGGATGTGAATATCCAGTGAGATTAGTTTATGGTCTGATCTTACCAGTAAGGGATACACGTCTGGTCTGGAGCATAGAGTCCCCATGTTGGTGATGATCAGGTCCAGTATGTTTTCCCCTCTTGTGGGAGTGGTAACAAGTTGTTCCATAGCATTTGAGTTTATAAATTCTAGGAACCTTTGGGCTAGGTTGTTGGAGCTGGAGTAATGCTCCCGGTCTATGTTTGGGTAGTTGAAGTCGCCCAATATAATGGTGTTTGGAGAGACCTTCATATTTTCCAGTGTTCTCAGGAAGGCCGAGTGGGGTTCCTGGGTTTGGGTGGGTGGTCTGTAGCAGGCTATAAACTGGAAGGCAGTTTTACCCACTGTTAGTTGCACATGGATAGTCTGTGATGCTTCTTGCTGTGCCACCAACCTGGAGGTGTGGGTATCTTTGACGAATATTGATACTCCCACTTCTTTTGTGGTTCGGTCCAAGTTTTGAAGCCGAAAAGCATGGTATGAGGTTTAACCTGGTAGTGCTGGGGTGCTCTCTAGAGCCTTGAACCAGGTTTCTGTTACTGCACAGATATCGATGTTCTCCATGCTAAGGAGAGTTTCGAGTGCGTGCATCTTGAGGTTTAGACTTCTGGCATTGAGTAGCATTACTGTTAGTTTCTTATCCCTTGTGATACCTATGGAGGTGGGTTTGTCTTTTGAGCCTTGCCTAAAAAAGGCACTATGGGGGAAGCAAGAGCCTTTGCCAATATCCGAAAGCCCAGGGGTGACAGGTGCAAGCCGGCCCTAGCGAAGCATTGTGGCTTGTCGAGCATGTCATCCCAGGCTGACAGGCATTGGATCCCCTTTGAATGACACCAATACTTAAGCCAGTTGTTGAAATTGATCAGCTTGTCTTCATATTGTGGCATCATTCTTGGTGAGGGTAAGATGCTACTCGAGGTCAGGGTCATACCGGCCTGGGCTACATGCTCAGAGAGCTCCTGTATGTCTCTTTTCATGTAGTCCAGGGAGGTATGTCTCAGGTCATTCACACCAGCATGGACAATGACCGAGTCATATTTGTACTTGCCTTGGAGTGACCTGAGTGCTTGTGTTATGTGGCGGATCCTAGCGCCCGACAGGCAGCTCACAGTGACCTTCTCCTTGTTCAGCCTGGTGAGCAGGACGTCAGTATGCCTGACGATAGAGTCACCTATTACAAGTGTATCAGGTGTGTTGTTTAGCCTTAAGGGCTGTGACTGTTCGGCACACTGGCTTTGTGAGCTATGTGTTGCACGTGTTTTGTTTTGGGATAGCGGTTGCTTGGGTGTCTGCTTTGGAGATCTCTGCTGCTTAGGCAGATTTTTATTTACAGCCTCCGAGTATGTTTTTGTGTGTTTATGTGTTTGCTTTGCTGTCGTGGCAGGTCTATGTGAGACTGGAATCGTAGTGAGTGTGGTTTCCTTCTCCTCCTGACTGGTTACGCCAGTACTGAGTTGAGAGAGCTTAGCCTCCAGTTTGGCTATATGGTTGCATCTCTCACATGTGTTGGAATTTGTTGGGAGGAGGAGAGGGTTGTCTGTGTACATGAGGCAGTTGTAACATTGCCTCAAGATTCCCAGATTTACCAGCTGGACCGGAGAGGAGATTGACAACTGACCTTTGGACATGCTAGAATAGTATTGGGAATTCCTTTATAATTGAAAAAAGGCCAATGGGGAACAAGGTACTCAAGGGGAGTTTGTGAGGGTGTAGTGCTTTTAATTTTTTAGTGCTGATTTATATAATTGCTTTAGTGAGCAAGTGCCAGGTAACTTAAATGCAATGTGTTACAGATAACTTAAATGCAAAAACGACAAACAGTAACTTTCTTTCAAGTGAAACAAGGAAATAAGTACAGTAAGCAATGCAGATATCACTAGGGATCCATAGAAGCGCTGAAAAGCCGTGTTTTAGGTGGAATTAGCGTTTCAGGGAAATAACAAGCAAACAAACAACAAGCATACAAACAAAGCTAGATTCAGCAGGCCTGGATCTAGTCTATGCTACAGCAAACAAGGTGTACCAATTTCAGTAAGAAGCAGTTCAAATATGCAGGCACTATAAGCCTTTAACCAGAAATTCCCAGCTCAGAAGGGCAGAGTCCAGCCTCTCCTCCCACAAGAGTGCAGACCATGAACCTTCTTAATGTAAAATAACTGGCCTGAAGCCCAAGTGCTTAAACCAGAACTAATACACTTTTTGAATAACAGACACTGAGCCCTCAGTCAGCATTTCCCAACTTAGAAGGATGTAAGCTACCTGTCCTGCCACCACAGTGCAGACCACAAACCTTCCTAATATAAAACAACTGGTCTGAAGCCCAAGTGCTTAATCCAAAAGACTTAGAATGATAGCTACACTTTAATCAAATTACTACCAAGCAGTAATAAATACAATTGAATACTTTAAAGAATGCCTGGATTAGTGTTCAAGTTATACAAACAAAGCTAGGTTCAGCTGGCCTGGATCTAGTCTATGCTACAGCAAACAAGGTGTACCAATTTCAGTAAGAAGCAGTTCAAATATGCAGGCACTATAAGCCTTTAACCAGAAATTCCCAGCTCAGAAGGGCAGAGTCCAGCCTCTCTTCCCACAAGAGTGCAGACCACGAACCCTCTTAATGTAAAATAACTGGCCTGAAGCCCAAGTGCTTAAACCAGAATTAATACTCTTTTAGAATAACAAACACTGAGCCCTCAATCAGCAGTTCCCAACTTACAAGGATGTAAGCTACCTGTTCTGTCACTACAGTGCAGACCACAAACCTTCTTAATGGAAAACAACTGGTTTGAAGCCCAAGTGCTTAAACTAAAAGGCTTAGAATGAGTTACACCAAGCAGTAATAAATACAATTAAGTACTATTAAGATGACGCAAAAGCAAAATAAAGTAGGAAGAAACACAAATACAGTAAAAGTAGATAAATTTTTTTTTTTTTTTTGTGAGCAAATGAGATGGGTCCAGGAGTTACAGGACAGAAACAAGTGCAAATGCAGGCCTTCAAATCAGAAAGTTGAGAGAGATGGAAGACTGCCCAAACGGCCGATAACTACAAATTCTGAGCCAGAAACACTCCTTATTTGGTAGACAGGTTACCTAATGCTTACCACTCCCATTGATAAGCTTGAAGGTTCCCTCCAACACAGAAAGGCTTGGGGGGCTCAGAAGCTTACAAACAGTCCTGGATAAGGCAAATCTGTATCTGGAACACTAATTACAGGAAAGGTAGGAAACAGGCTTACAATTTTTTTTTCAGAAAATAGCAAAAACAGTAGTAAAAACAATTCACATGCAGTGCAAGCTGGCACACTTGAGTATGTAGCAATATTAGTCCACACACAGTTTGAAAAAATGTAATTAAATTAAAAAGGACTAAAAGCAAGTGCAGAAAGGGTTTATTAGGAAGAATGCCGTAAAGAGATGGGACTGGGGGAGTGTCCTAGATCAAATCTACAGTGGGGTGGGCACTGCAAAAGCCATCAAATTTAAACTACAACCAAGAACAGGGAGGGGGGTGGGGAAGACAGTTTCAACAGAGATGTGAGGAATCACAGTACAAATTATAAAACCAGAAAAATATATACTGATCTCTGTATATTTGCAGAACAGTAAGACAACAGCTATCTAAGCAACAATTTAGCTCTATAATACAGAATAATACAGAAAAATATACTCAGCTCTATATATTTGCAGATAGTCTTGTAAGGCTCTCTCTCAGTGCACAGGTTCCAAGTATTGTATGAGGAAGTTGGGAGTGACAGAGAAGTGTGTTAAGAGTGGTACAGGATATGTACAAGGGTAGTGTGACAGTGGTGAGGTCTACGGTAGGAGTGATGGATGCATGTACGGTGGAGGTAGGATTACATCAAGGATCAGCTCTGAGCCCTTTCTTATTTGCAATGGTGATGGACAGGTTGACAGACGAAATTAGACAGGAGTCCCTGTGGACTATGATGTTTGCGGATGACATTGTGATCTGTAGTGCAAGTAGGGAACAGGTTGAGGGGGACCCTGGAGAGGTAGAGATATGCTCTAGAGAGGAGAGGAATGAAGATCAGCAGGACTAAGACAGAACATATGTGTGTGAATGAGAGGGAGGATAGAGGAATGGTGAGGATATAGGAAGTAGAGTTGAAGAAGGTGGATGAGTTTAAATACTTGGGATCAGCAGTTCAGAGTAATAGTGAGTGTGGAAGAGAGGTGAAAAGAGTATAGGCAGGGTGGAGTGGGTGGAGAAGACTGTCGAGTGATTTGTGACAGACAGGTACCAGTAAGAGTGAAAGGGAAGGTCTACAAGAGGGTAGTGAGACCGGCTATGTTATACGGATTGGAGATGATGGCATTGACAAAAAGGCAAGAGTCAGAGCTGGAGGTGGCAGAGTTAAAGATGTTAAGATTTGCATTGGGTGTGATGGGATGGACAGGATAAGGAATCAGTATATTAGAGGATCAGCTCAGGATGGACGGATTGGAGACAAAGCCAGAAAGGCGAGATTGCGTTGGTTTGGACATGTGCTGAGGAGGGATGCTGGGTATATTGGGAAAAAGATGCTAAGGATGGGTCTGCCACGTAAGAGGAAAACAGGAAGGCCTAAGATAAGGTTTATGGATGTGGTGAGAGAGGACATGCAGGTGGTTGGTGTGACAGAGCAAGATGCAGAGGACGGTAAGAAATGGAAACAGATGATCCACTGTGGCGACCCCTAACGGGAACAGCTAAAAATAGAAGCACCTGTAGTCACTATGGATCAGAGGCTAGCCATGTCCTCTGTGGCTGTTGGGGTCCCATCAGTGGGCAATGGAGAGACACTCTTGTCAGCCCTGAGAGAGGGAACAGGGAAGGCTTCCTTGTTGTGTCAGAATGCTGTGCCCATCCCTGGGGAAGCTGTTGCTGCTGCCATTAGTAACACAGTTGACCTCATTTTTCCTGTTAAAAAGATACAGAACACTAAGCATGTGTCTACTCCTCATCAAATATGCTTAGACTGGGATAGTTTATGATGCTAGAGTTTAATTCAAGTTATTGATCTTTGTTATAGCATACCTCTAAACTGTCCAGATTTTTGTTTCATATGTTTGATCTGTTTCTCCTAAAATTTGTAGCTTTTTGGCAAATCTTTGAGGTTTAGCTCATTAAATAATGACATACATTTGTTTCAGACTTCATGTCCTTCAGAAAATGCATGTTAAGTTAAACTCTTGTCATTCTGTCAACTTTCTAAGTTTACAAGTGCAGGGTTTAAAAATTGTCCCTGATTTTGTGCCTTTTTCCTCCCATTAGTTTTTGCTTTGTCCAGATTTCTTACGTTTAGAGGTTAACAGGTATGGATCTTTTCAGAAGAGATTGATAATTCTGAAAGAGAACAGGAAGATGAAGGACAGATATAGGGGTTTTCTCCTCAGATTTCTGATTCAGACCCAAAAGACAGCTCATTTTGTTTCTCACATGGGGGGGGGGGTCTCTTTCTGTGAGACTGTTGCTAGAATGTCCCATTGTCTTCATTGGGAGAACACTGAGGTTTCTCAGTCCCTCAGAAAATACTGCGAGTTGTTACAGAAGGAATTTCTAGAACCTACACCCAATTCCCACTGTTACGTCTGCTTTAGAGAGGATATGTGTGTGTTACTCCCTGCACTTTTTCTGATAGTCAGCCAGCTGCTCTTTAAAAGGCAGATAGGATGTATAAAGTTCCTCTGTCTTTTAAGTTTTTATACACTGTTCCAAAACTTGACCCAACAGCTATAGTTTTATTGATCTCATTGTTGCAAAACAGTTAATTCCAATCCTAATCTTTCTGACAAGGATGTGAATAATTTTGAAAATTATGGGAAAAAGTATATACTTCTGCAACATTGATTTTTCAGAATTTTGAATTGTCAGACTTGTATGTTAACATTTGTTCTGACTGATTGTAAAAGTGTGAGGAATGTTATCTGCAGTTTCTTCTTGTGAGGAAAAAATGTACTTTAAACAATTTAGTTTTTTTTCTGTTTCACATGCCCTACTCATTTTTTACCGTGTGTGTGTGTGTATGAGTCTGTTGATACATCTTCCAGGGCTATCACCATTAGTACTGTTTTGAGGAAGTTTCCATGGCTGCATTCTCAAAATCTCCCATATGATAATAAAAATTAATAATAAAAATTCCCCTTTGGACAGAGAATAAGTTTGGGGCCCTCTGCCGCAGAGGCGATCAAAAAGTGTGATGAAAGCATAAGCTTAACTCATGGAAACTGTCTAAGATTATTCAGCCCTCCTCTTCCAGATTTTCTGTGGGGTTCTCCTCATCTAATTTTGGCCAAAAGCAGAATAAACAGTCTAAACAAAATACAGGTAAAGGGATGTTTAAGAAGAAGTGGCAAGGGTGTTCCAAAAAGAAGCCTCTAACCTCCCAATGCAAAGGACAGTCCAACAAGTCTGAATGACTATTCAAGAGACTTTGTAACCACTTCCTGAATCTCCATTATTCTGGCAACAGATAATTTCAGACAAATGGGTTCTGAAGATCATTCATTAAGATTACAGACAGCAGTGGGAGGAAATTCTTCCTTTCCAAGGGGGTTCATTCCTCATCCTCAAGATCAGACTCTCTCATTTCCACTGGCTCTTCATCATATGCTGTTCCAAGAGATGATGGAATGAGTTCCTTCTTCCCAGGAGGAAAGGTTTTAATGCAAAGATGTTCTTAGTGCTAAAGGAAGAAAACAATTGGAGACTGTCTTTCTTTTTTTCCCCCCTAAATCTCTTTGTGATCGTGTCCAACTTTAAAGTGATGCCACTTCACAGCCTGTTACCTCTTTTTCCTCTTTTAAGTTTCTTGGTAAAAATAGACTTTAAAAGTTGCATATCATCACATCCCTATTCATCCAGACCTCAGATGTTTCTTAAGGTTTTGTGTGTGTGGATCACATTTTCAGTTTTCTGCCTGCCTTACCCTTTGCACTACCCATTGCACCAAGAGTGTTCACAAAGTGTCTCAACTCCAGTTATAGCTCATTGCAGGCTACAGCGTATCCACATTTTCCCATATGTAGATGACTTGCTTATCTTTGCAGAGTCTTTTTGTCAGGAATCTCTGTTTTGGGTGAGAGGTCTCTCTCATAAGCTGGGGTTCTAAGAGAACTTACAAAAGTCTTTCTTGACTCCTTCACACAGGATTGTGTTCTTGGGATGTGATTAGTCATTTCAGTTCAAAGAGCTTTTCTTCTTCAGGAAAAAAACAGATCTATATCTAAACCTATCGCTAAGGTTTTCCATTCAAACTTCAGTCACTACGAGGGAATACCTCAGGAGTTTGGGTCTTATTGGCTTCTGTGATTCGCATGATACCCCTAGCAAGACTCCAAATGAGAAAGATATGGTGGTAACTGAAGTCTGTTTAATCCCAGCACCAACACCTTTTGTCTTTTCAAATCCTAGTTCTGGGTTTTGTTAGGAGATAAATCATTTAGTGGAGACAACAGATTTTCTTAAATCCAGGTCTCCACTTCTCCTTCCGTGACTTCCAAAGCAGTTAGTCAGCACAGACACCTCAGACTTTGCTTTGGGGGCAGTTTCAGGAGGGATGAAAGTGCAGTGTGTGTGAAACACCAAGAACAGATGCAAAATGTATAAATGTCAGAGAGATGATTGCCCGGATCAAGGCACTCAACACCAAATCATCTTTGGCCCCAGGGACCTCTTCAAGTTGTTACAGACAATATCACAGTCACGTGGTACATCAAGAAACGGGTGATCTAGGTTGTACCCTCTTTGCAGACTAGTCATCTTAGTACTCTCACTCTGCAGGTATCCCACATTCCATCAGAGCAAAATTGTGTGGCAGACAAGGTGAGCAAGACCAGTACAGACCCTCAAAAATGGAAACTAGATCAGGGGGTCCTCCAATATTTGATCAATCTGTAGGCAGTTCCAAAACTAGACCTCTTTGCCTCCTGTGCGAACACTCAACTGACAATATTCTGTTTCAGGACCCCATGTCAGAAGGCCTGTAAGATGGATGTCTTTCCTTTTCCTTGGGTGGGAATGTTTCTGAATGCATTTTTAGTCTTTCCACTTACATACAGGGTATGTCTAAAGATTCAGAAGAAATTCCCCAAAGTCATTGTGGTGACTCCCTTCTGGCTTAGGCAACAGAGGTTCTCCCTTCTTTTGGAAATGTTCAGGGGCAATTACCACAAGCTTATTCACTGACCGGATCTATTCAGACAAGAACAGGGGTGTTTGATACACCCCAACATTAATCAACTTCAGTTGAATACCTGATGATAGGGTCTTAATTCCTTTTAGGCACCTGTTTACTGAGGTTGTGCAGCAGGTACTAATGGAGGTAAGAAAGCCTAAGTAACCTACCTGTCATCACAGACACACAGGTGAAATCAGCACTCAACAAGGCAAAAAACACAGCATCTATGGGACCCGATGGTATCCCCGTTATGCGTTTTACGTGACTCCAAGATGAACTAAACCAGAACTCTATTCAATCTTAGCCTCACAACAGGATATGTACCTGAACACTGGTGCACAGCAACAGTGGTCCCACTCCACAAAGGGGGAAATTCTACTGACCCAGGTAACTACCGCCCCATAAGTTTGACCAGCCTGATCTGTAAGGCTATGGAAAGAATCATCATGGAACTCATAATGATGCATGGCGTACATGGGGATCTGCAGACCCTTGATCCCACACAGTTCGGTTTTGTAAAAGGCAGATCCTGCCTCTTAAACCTGGTTGACTTCTTTGAGACAGTCACTAGTGCCATCGATGAGGGCAAGGCTGTCCACACTGCCTATTTGGACTTGGCTAAGGCCTTTGACACAATACCACACTCTGGCATCATTGACAAGCTCAGCAGCCTAAATGTAAATCCATATGTCACAAGATGGGTAGCAAATTGGCTAAAAACAGATCCCATAAGGTTAAGATTGCTGGAGCCATGTCAGACTCAAACCCCGACACAGTGTGTCCCACACAGGCTCAGTCTTGGGTCCACCTCCTATTCGCATTTATTTCTCAGATGTGAAAGCAAATATAGAAGGATTATGGCTGACAAAGTTTGCAGATGACTGCAAACTGGGTGCCATAGTGGATTCACCTGCACACACACATCCTACAGAAAGGTCTCACTGAAACGGACAACTGGTGCCGAATCATGGCCTCAAACTTAACGCCAAAATGTATAGTCATAAAACAAAGTACCCACAAACTATCGATAATAACCCACTGAATACAGAAGATGTAAACAGAGACCTGAGGACTCAAGTCGATAGTGACCCCTCCTTTGACAACCATGTTGCCAAAGTGGTCAGAAAGACTTTCTACCTTGCCCATCTCATCATGAAGGGATTCTCATCCAGAAGAAAGGAGGTCATTGTACCTCTGTATTCCTCCCTTGTCAGGCCCATGATTGAATATAATGCTCCATTTGGGATGTATCTCACCCGCACATGCAACAACTGGAAAGACCCCAGAAGTACCTCACCAAGAGAATCATAGGTCTAAAACATGTGCCTTATCCAGCTAGATTAAAGAAACTCCAGCTCTATTCAGTAGCATACTGCTCAGAGGTGATTTGTGCCTAACATACAGGGCCATGTCCAACCAGGAATTGATGGACATGCTTCATCTCAAAATCCAAATCCACCAGAACCACACGAGCTAAAGATTTCAACACCCTGCACAAAGATGAATAGGACATGCTGGAGGGATAGATTCATAACACAGAGGTTACCCATACTCTGGAACAAAATCCCAGTTCACGTGAGACAGAGCCCTTCATTGGCACTGTTCAAGAAAAATCTAGATGCATGGATGGGAGATCGCAAGTTTACCCCCGAGGACCTCAGTGTCACTTCTAGACAGAGGTATAGTTTTTTAAATAATGGGGTTCCACATGTGTCACTACTAGAGAGGCTAACTATAGTATGGGGGGTGGCGTAAAGCCACATCACTGTTGGCTAGGCTTATAAATGCCCCCGGGCAGATAGCCTAGTACACTACTACTATGAAACTAGAAAATCATATATTAGTAAATGAAAAAGATTTTCTAGTTGGTGCCAACAACATAACCAGCACCCATTCAGGGCTAGTTGCTCTCTGGTTTTACAATATTTGTATGAATTACTATCCTATGGCCTTTCTTACTCTTCTGTTAAGATTAATTTTTCATCCATTTCAGCATATCTACCTGTGGATCCTCGTCTTTCAGTGCAGTTTCATGTCAGAATGTTTTTGAAAGGGTTGCACAAGAGGCCTCCAAGTAAACTGGTGACCCCCTTTTTGGGATCTTAATTTTGTGTTGGATGAGTTAACTCTCCATTTGAACCTGTTAATCTGGCTGACTTGAGGTTTTTAATATGGAAAACAGTTTTACTGATTGCTCTGACCTCTGCAAGAACTGTATCTGAGTTGAAGGCTCTGATATTGAGTCAACCCTATCTCATTTTCCACAGGGTCAGGGTTTCTTTGAGAGCTAATCCTTTTTTATGCCTAAAGTTGTATCCTAGTTTACTTTACTAATCCTTCTTTTATGCCTAAAGTTGTATCCCAGTTTACTTTACTAATCCTTCTTTTATGCCAAAAGTGGTATCCGAGTTTACTTTTAAGCCAAACTATCCATCTCCCCATTCTCTTTCCTGAACTTTAAAATGAGGGAGAAAGGACACTCCATACATTGGATGGCCACAGACAACTCGGGGACTATCCTGACAGAACTAAATCTTTCAGATCTTTGGATTAATTGTTCATTTCTTGGAAAGTAAAAAGGGGACGACCTGTGTCAAAACAGACCATTTCCAAATGGTTGCTTAAGGCTATTATAGGTTCATAGGTTCATAGGTTCATACTAGGCTATCTGCCCGAGGGCATTTACAAGCCTAGCTCCTCCATTTGTGGCTTACCCACCCCCCTTAGTATGGGGAACTATACCCATTATTTTGCTGTGCCTCTGTTGAGCAGTGACACTGAGGTAATCCATCCATTGGTCAAGATTTCTCTTGAACAAGGCCAGCGGTGGCTCGAGTCTTTGGGTGATGAATCTATCCCTCCAGCACGTCCCATTAATAGCCGTGGTTTAGGTTTAAGTTCCCGCTTGTGGCGACAGATGTTTGAGACCCTTTATCCTTTTGGTGAGGAACTTTTGGGCCTCAGCCAGCTGCTGCAAGGGTCAGATACATTCGGCATTGTACTCAATCATTGGTCTGATGAGTGATGCCTTGATCTAGATGAGAATCCCTTCATGATAAGGTGGGCAATGTAGAAGGTCTTGGGTGTCGAATGACAGACTACTATCAACCTGTTACCTTTTGTTACAGTCACTGTAGCAAAACTATTCCAGGAAGGATTAAGGTCCTCCTTACCGGGGCTTTGGCTTCATCTGTGGCTGTTGGAAATGGTTAGATTCTGAAGTATACTAGAAGCTGCTACTTGGTCCTCTGTACATATTTTTACAATGTACTATAAGCTTGATTCCTTCCTTCCTAGGATAATTCTCCTGGGGCTGCTGGAACCTTCTCCATTTCGTGAATGTAGTAATCTAGGGTAATCTTCCTATACAGCTAAGGAAACTGCAACAGTAATCAATATGAAGGACGTAGTATAGTTGTATAAGTAATCTTGCCATAACAGTAGATGTTCGAATGATCATTGCTACAGTAGCCAATCCTTCCCTTAACCCCCCCCCCCTTTTTGGTGTGTTTTTATGTCAGGGTGTAGGCATTTATTTATTTGTGTTCCTAGAGTTGTCTTTTCAGGGCTCAGCCTCCCTCTCTCTTTTGGCAGGAAAGCTCTGAAGGGCTTGGCACCCCAGCTTGTATTTTAGTCAACTCAAGCTGTGTGACAGTTTGGGCATATTGAAGGTGCCCTGAAGGTTCGGAAGCTGGCTGTCTATATGGGTTATATCCTGTCAAGGATATAACAGTTAAGGCTACTGCAGCAGTGATAATTCATACACATGCAGTTATGGTAAGTTTACTTACACAACTGTACTTTCCTCATTAAAAGGTTGTGGTTGACTGATAAATCCATTGAGAGGTACTGCCACTAAATAATGACAGGTTTGAGTATTAGAATCCATAGCCTTCAGAAAATGCATGGCAATGTAAATCCTATTATTCTAGCAAGGCTCTAAGTATATAAGAGCAATATTCATCTTTTATCTTTGACTATTGAACAGTGTGGTGATTGTGAAGCAACTTCAGTATCTAAGATGTGTAATTGTTTGGTCTGTCTGTAGAGGAAGATGTCCGTCTGCTGCTTATTTCTAATTTCACAGGACTGATGGGATTTGTGTGACTCAGCTTCATATGTGAGATGTATACAAATTAGCTATAATTCCTGTGCTTGTCTGAGGAGGAAAATGACTGCTGCTGTTTGCTCATTATTCTGGCTGTGCAGGACTTGATTTGTGTGTGCAACTTGGAATACTTTAATATGTGGCTAATAGTGGAGCAGCATTGAAACACATTACATGGACAGCGTTTTTACCACACTGAGTCATTTGAAGTGCAAACAGAAGTGGTTATAGCTGCTGGGTTAGGCTGGGAGCTATGTGTCGGTGAAGTAACTGACCCTCTTGACATTCACTCAGTTTAAACAGTCTGTAATCCGGCTTTGCAGGACTAGTGTTCATTTGTGTGATATTTTACTATGATTACTGTGTGTTTGTGTGGAAGAAAAATTTAAGTACATTACTGTGACTTTTATTATTTATTATTATGTATTTATTTTTGCCGCAATCAGACATCTCCAGTATGCGCGTTCATTAAATGATGGGTACAGACATCATTAAGTGATGGGTACAGATATAGATTAGTGACTCCCTAACCAGCACTGATCTAGCATAGTTGTAGTATTAGTGTCACAATATTATATTTGCTGAAATCATCTTACACCTAGTACCGTTGTGTCGTGCATTTGTGCAGAGAAGGTTGCAGTGTTTTTAAGATTAAAATGTTGGTAGTAATTTATGTGAAAGCATCTGCTCATTGATGCAGTGATACATTGAGTAGCATTGATATCTCACACTGCTTAGCAGTGACGGTGATGATCTTGTTGGCTTCTTTGTGGACTTTGCGTGTTCTCTTTGTAAATCTGGGTTTATCCGTATGCTCTGGTTTCCTGCAGCACCCAAAGGAATACTGTAGGTTCATTGATGTGCCTCTGATTTACCTGTGGGTCAGTGTACAGCACATGTTGCTGTATGCTGACCTACAGAGTACACCATGTGTTGCATCATGTGGTAGAACTGCCTTGTGAAAAGCATTCAGACCTTACTTCCTGGGGTAATGTCAGTGTATCACAATATGTAATGAACAGTACATCAGAAAAAGGAATAACTAGACCTCCTTGTGGTCTTTTAGGTTTTCACTTAGAGCATTGATTTCTTCCTGTAGTACAGAGATGTGCTATAAATGAGTTGGGGGCCTCTAAATTGCCTGTGTGTGTGTAAAAACATACCACCACCAATTTTTATCTGTGGCTGCACAAATTTTCTGGGTACTATTTAAAAAAGGGTAACAAGTTACCTTTCAAAAATAAGGCATAAAATGCATCACTGAATATCCAGATGCACAGAGCTTCTGGGGGCCTAAGGGCTTCCAAATCCCAGGCTGTATAAGTGGATTTTGACACAGGCTTAGTTTAAAACTGGCATTGCTCAGGCATGCACAGAATCACTGTAGCTTGTTTAGGAGGCTGTGGTTGGTGTAGTCATTATTTCTCTATTTTTTTCTGTATAACCTTTAGACTTATGCACAGAAGGTCACAATAGTTTGTGTGGCAGGTGGAGATAGTGGTGTCATTTTTTTCTCTAATTTTCATCACAAAAAAATCTGTGAGATGTAGACGGAAGGTCTCTATAGCTTGTCTAGGAGCAACAAATTAATAGACATTTCCAGGATTCTGAGTGGATTCACATTCCTCACAATCAAGCATCAGACCTGAATACATGTCATTCTGTTCTTTAGGGTAGGGGTAAGGAAGCATACTGTTTATATACATCTGGCAGGAACAGGTTGAAATATGATCTTGCATTCTGTTTGTTCTTTCATTTTTGTCCCAGTCTGATATCAGATGGGTGTACAGAAGGTGGCTGTCATTTGGGGTAGCAATGCAGCAGTATCAGTAGAAACTTAAAAAATGTGACTGTTACCATTTGTGCATTTATTTTAAACCCAATCAACCACTACAGGGATATTTTGGAGGACATGGAGGCAGAGCGCTATTCCTAGATATGATTTATGTATTTTTGCAAACATGTCTTCCCAATTTATGGTGAACTGATATTTTGCCAGCTGTGAAAGAAAAAAAAATAACACTGAATATCTTTCCTTATTCATGATTTTTGTGTAGGCCATCACTGGATTAAAAGGTTCAAGCTATAAAGTGCATCTTAGAGCATCTGTAACTCCATGGTTTGTGGAGGCCTGTTGGCTCCCAGGTATAATTAAAGTGTTTCCTCCACAGGTAGTATAGCGCAGTCTCAGTAAGTTAGATTATGTTGAAAAGATGCAGGAAAAAGCAAAGTTGGAGTAGGAATCATTCTCTCCTTAGTCATGGTTTTTGTTCAGTCCATCATTTCAATGAAGTATATGTTATAAAAGTATATAAAATGCATTTGAGTATCTAGAACCCCCGTGGCTATGGGGCCCCCCGTACTTATTTCAGTTACTTCTGTCATAGTTATTAAAGTACAGTCCTGTCTAGTTAGGATGTTTTGAAGGAACCCAGAAAAATTTGAAGCATAAGACGAAAGTACGAGAAAGGGAAGACAAATAATGTTTATGGTGTGTATGGGTCAAGATTAGTAACTGGGAGAGAACCGATGGTTGTGTGCAGGGGAGGACCCGTGGAGCCCTTTTCATTCCTTTCTCATGATTTTTGTTCAGGCCTTCATTGGATCAAAATGCACCTTAGAGCATGTATAACCCCATGATTTCTGGGGCATAGTGGTACCTGAGTCGCAGCTTAATTCAGTATTTTTTCAACAGTCAGAGTGCAGTCTTGCCTAGTTAGGATATTTTGAAAGAAGAATTGCAAACATTTGAACAATACTAGGTTAGTGATCATGAGGACCATAATATGCCCACCCATATATAACTTTAGGCAGACATAAAAGTTTGCGCCTCCCTTTAGAATGCAGCAGGGCTGTACATAATGGTCCTTGGTAAAATTTGTGTCTGCACATTAGTCTTAAAGACTAGCTTTAAAGGTTGTCAAAGCAGTACTTTGTTTGACCTGTAGTGATAACTTATTCCGTATGCTGGGAAT